>NC_040020.1:6446748-6622931 GCF_000972845.2 Larimichthys crocea
CTGATCATCTAAAAAAACAACCCTGCTTTCTGGACCTAAAGCCAAAGGTGGTTTCGATCTACTGGACTTTATGGACTTGAACTACACATTTAAGGTGAAATGGCTAAGGGAATGTTTAAAAACTCCATGTTGGAGGTCTTAAGTTCCTACTGTCCTGTAATTATAGTATCTCAGTATCTATAGTATTTCATCATTTCCCCACATAAAGCCATCACTTGGAACAATGAATGCATTACTCTATTTACAAAATTTGATTGATGAAAATATAATTTACTTAAAAGATTTGTTTAACCCTAATGGCCAACTACTTAATTATGAAGACTTTCTTACACAGAAGGCATTCCCCATAAAATGTAAAGAATTTAGCTCAGTAATAAATTCAATACCCAGCAGAATGATAAAATTAATGTCAGACAGAATCTATCTATCTATCTATCTATCTATCTATCTATCTATCTATCTATCTATCTATCTATCTATCTATCTATCTATCTATCTATCTATCTATCTAAGACAAGACAAGACAAGATAAACTTTATTGATGTCACGCCGGGGAAATTCATTTGTTACAGCTGTTACAGCTTCATATCTGCTTAGTAAAAACACTTTACAAACGGTTAAATTATTCACAAATGTTTTATAAATGTATTGTTTTCCTTTATAAGAATTCGCATGTATAAATTCGAATGATAAAATGTTATAATTGCATTTGTAGGTTAGAGTTAAATCTGCTTTTCTTTCCTATTCTTGCTGCCATCTTTCTTTATTATGTACTATATATACACTTTAATTGCACGTTCCATTTAGTTCCTTGTTATGACAAAATGTAAATATATTTTAATGAATAAAGTTTTTTTTTTGGTTGGGAGGCATGTGGATGGTAGAGAATCCAAATCCAAATTTGCATGGTGTGTCAGAAATCATGCTAGACCTAATTCTTTCCAGCATATTGAGCCTCATTTATTCATAAGCAAGGGGGTGGGGGGCAAGTTATTGTGGATTAGTTTGCTGCTGCTGCTGCTGCTGCTCAAGTTAGCCCTGCAGTGCCAGCCATGGTTAGTCTTGGCTCATGGTCATTTTCATGCCCTGTATCTGGATCCTCCAGGGACAGTCTGAAACCGTGAGATATCACTAAGCACCAAACATGTGATCCTGAGTAGTGTGGAATTGAGACTGGCATCTGGTCAACGAAGACTGAAAAGCAGACCCTGGAAACAAAGGAAGACTGTAAATATCCTCACTTTGTTACTAAACACTCTCTGTAGCTGTGTGCTTTTATGGAAATTTCTCCTGTAAGCCACTCTTCACAGAAAATCTGAACTCAATGCTTAAGCTTTTCATCGGTGTCGTCCTTCTATGTGATGTTTTTGGTCACTTTGTTAAACAAAACACTAAAATATGCTACATAATCCTGAGTGCAGTATGTGTTTATGTCTGGGCCGGAGCCAGACAGGATTATAGAAATACAGAGATGGTGTTCAATGATGGTCTCAATTTTTCCACACACACAGACCTGTTTAGTTTATATTTATTACATATTTCAAATTGATTTCACATCATGAAATAAAATCTAAAATAAGGAGGAGGCAAGGAGAAACATATTCAAACATAAGACACAAACATCCCTTGTTGAGCTGATAACAATAATATGAAAAGAAATAATGCATATATACACATACATATGTACAAATGAAAAGAAGATAAATAAGCAAATAAATAACATCCACTGATGACTTTTAAGATAAATTCATCCTAAGCGATAGCTCAGTTTGTGAGGGGAGAGAGCAGATAAACTCTAAAGGACCAGTGTGTAGGATTCAGTGGCATCTAGCGGTAACTAATTTCAACCCCCTTGTTTCACTCTTTCCTTCCTAGTGTGAAGGAGAAACTACAGTGGCTGTAGTAACCACTAAAGGCTGCTAAGAGGCAAAGTAGGCTCGTACTGTGAGGCGTGCAATCCAAATCTACAATCCAAAATTATTCCTATTCTCAGGTAAATGAAAATATAGTTAGGCATATTATATTCAAATAATAAATACATTTTACATACTGGACCTTTAAAGTAGTAAATAAGCAGTTGCTGGTGATTGAAAAACTTGTTGAGCCCAGTTGAACCCTGCAATGAGATCTTCTCCAGGTCTAAGAAAGACACTATATCATGTAGCCAAGAGGCACTAGAAGGTGGTGTAAAGAGGAGGATTCTTCTGCATGCTATCAAGGAGGCAAATTAAATAACATACCTGTTTCACTAAAACATGCTCGACTAGGATCTCAGAAACAATCGATTCATACAACCTCTGTTTGATCTTTTCATTCATATAAAAACTGTTTTTATGCCCCGAAATGTATTTTCTAAAACAGTCCTTTTCCATTTTTTTCTTTCTTAGAATATAAAATGGGAAAAAATATATATAAATGAATATACATATTATAGTGTAATACAAATGTTTGGTTTTCTCCCCTTTGATTGGGAAACGCTGATCTAAAAGCTGTTTTTGAAGATCTTTCCCTCCTCCCAGAGGAATTACATGAGGAAAATAGTTTGTCCAGAATTATGCACATCAGGACGAAAAATGTTGGTCTCACCCTTTAAAAATTCTGATCGATGTCTGTTTTTATCAAATGTTGTCCAAATGGTGCAAGAGGCAGTGTTTCATAAGAGGCAGTGGAAAGTTTCACACGGTTTAAATCATCACCATGACTCTACAAAGGACCAAACTTAAAAGTATTGTGAAGTAAGTTTCCCATAATCACACACACACACACATTCCCTGGTGCACGCTGTGTTTTCCACTCTGAGATTGCCCAAGAATGAGTGAATGTGATGATTGCGACAGACGGACGATGCTCTGTAACTTCACAGCTCTTGAAGGCAAACAAACACGACTGTGAAATGGAGCTGATAGAGTGTGACAGGCAGCAACAGTGCCTGCTGGGTAGACACTGATTCAGTCTACAAAGCTTGGTAAATTCAAAGAGACGGGTCACTGAAAATATTATGTTATGAATGCGTCCTCTGGGGGATTACATCACAATTCTGTTCCCAGTGACAGACATGCCTTTAATCAAAATTATAAACACGCCCGTCCTCACACACACACACACACCGGTAAATATACCTTACCTGGTGTGAGACAACTTGTAAGTCTCATGCTATATCTTCAGATTTCTTGGTTAATACATTACCCACAGTCATGTTTGGTAAGATGCATTGATGTTTCATTTACATATAAACCAGTTCAGCCTGAATTTGACACAGCGTAAACAATGCTGCCCCAACACCAGCTGCTGTACAGCATCTAAGGGCAGGAGTGTAGACTTACAGTATTTGTACTTTATCAAAAAGGCAATATTGTGTTTGTGTTCATGAGTTTACAATGTAATAAAATAATACCATTATGTTTTTTGTAGAGCACGAAACAGGGCAGCAACTACATTTTTCTTTTTTATCAGTTAATCTGCAGATTATTTTTTCTGACCAATTGTTTAATAAAATGTCAGAGAGATAGATAGCTATCATGAGACAAAGAAAAACAGCAAATTCTTATATTTTATAAGCTGGAACAAGGGAATGTTTTGTATTTTCGCTTGAAAAATAACCCAACAAACCATAACAGTGAATTTTCTGTCCATCAACTAATTGATTAATCGATGGAAGCATTTCAGCTCTGTTTAAACTCAGTGCTGATAAAAGTAGATGTAAAGAATAAAATACTGCAGGTAACACAACAGAAATAAGGATAACTCAAGTGAACTCAAGCCTGAACTCAGACAGTTGTCAAGCTCTCTATGGGACTAAAAGGTCAGGAATAAACAGGAGGAATACATTTAACAGCCTTAAAAGAGTACTCCACTCCACTGATTGTATTTTAATACAATTAATGGGACTTGTGAGATTGAAAATCAATGAAAATGAATGCTGCAGAGGCCGAGATGTCCTGACTTTTAGTCCTAATATGGATCAGATGCTGGATTCTATAACACAATATCTTTCGTCTGAGCTTCCATGTTGGTAAACACCCACATTAACGTCTCATGGGTTATTGTGTCCAAGCTAAAGTTATGAAACCTGATGTCAAATGAGTTCAGATTTCAAAGAGCTCCCCCAGAGCCACAGAAGACATCATACAACTGATTTCACAGGCTGAGTAGTACTACACAAATAAACATAGCAATAAAAGATTATAAAATACTGGGAGTCAGGTGTAATATGGTCACACATAATTAATAATAATCAAAGCATGAAAAGATAAAAGCATGTAACATAGTCTTGTTTTTCTTCAAATTTGAAATAGATCTAATTTTTAAGGTGATACAAACATGATAGGACAAGCCTCTACGTATTAAGCTCCACATGTAAACTACTGCCGAACAAAGGGCAGGCTTGATATACCTGTGTAAACAGTATTTCAGTATTAGACGTTAGTTGTTGATCATGAAAATGTTAACATTTAGTCAGCATCATCTCACCAGCCAGACAGACAGACAGACCTGTGTGACAGACACAACTGCTGTCTGGAAATCTAATCAGAAAGAGAGTGAAAAGGAGCAGATAAATGGAGTGAGACTTATTTCTCATTTGTATTCATTGGTTTGCATGGGTAGTCTGTCCTTCACTTCCTCAGACCTTCTTCCATCAGACATAGAGAGCTCAAAGATGAAAGCAGAGCAAATTCATCAGTGCATTTACAGCCGTGAACATCAAGTCAGACACACATCAGACGGATGTAACACACTTTAAACCTGCTGTTTAGTATTTATTGTCATGTCAATTTCAACTAGAGTACAACATAAACCTTAACTATTGTTGGGAAATACATGGTTTAGACACCATACTCAACAAGACTAGGTGACTGTGTGAGGCAGTGTTTCGTAGAACCTTGAGCTAAACTAAGATGCTGATGTTTAGCAGGTGAAATGTTTACAGTACCATGTTGTTCATCGTGGTTCATTGTGTTAGCATGCAGACAATCCTAATTGGCTTAGCTTTGCAAGTATTTGGTCGGAACTGACCTGATAATGGCGCTAGATGGAAAGTAAAAGGATCACCAGAATTATTGCAATTCATCCTCTGGGATACATGAGTGTAAGTGTAACAAATGTCTTGGTAGTCTAAAATGGAAATTACCTAATTTGGATTTATCCTCTGGGAACTCTGAACGCCTGAACAATATTTCATGGTAAGCCATCCAGTAGTTGCTGCAATATTTCAAGGAGTCACACTGCCAGCTTGGCTAAGAAGTTTCAGACATCATAATATTATCAAGAGATTTTATTTCTTGAATTTTCATTTAAAGCTTCTTCAGAAAAACAACAATATTACAGCCTATGAAATATTTACAAAAGGCATTCCTTGAAAATAACATATTTTGGTATACTTACAGTGCAAGATACTGCAAAATACTGACTGACTGCCACATTTAGAAAGTTGCACTCACATTTAGATCAGTGTCATGACTGCTTATATTCAACATTTTAAAGCCAAAACTGGAAACAAAACATCTGAACGGCATCTGTAGACATAAAGTATTCAGTCAGAGAGTCAATAACTCTGGTGCGATGAAAATCTTATCAGTAGCAGCTTTTAGAAAGCTTTTTCGGAAACAGGTAATAATTCATCAAACGACTGAAAAAGGCTAGAATCCGGCTGATTTCACACGTACGAATTTCTTTCTCAGTGAACTCTAACCAGCTCTGCATAGAAAGGCATAGAAAGGAGTGGCCTTCTCTGTTATGCATGCCAACAATCTGGAACAGGATATTTCCCCATTAAAACCTGCAGCTGAAGGGAGTCACATAGTGTAATTCAACAAAGAGGCTTTGAGCTGAAGAGAAGCCATCAGCAGGAACTACAAGCAGTCATAACTATGAGGCCTAACATGCTTTAAGATGACCACATACTCATTAACTGCATGAATCTGCAGACAAGGGAACATTTGGTATCTGCAGCACAGTGGTTTTAAAGGTTTAAAATGAATACTTATCACTTATTTGAGACAGAAAATACTGTGCATTTACCTGGAATAACTGACGACTGCTTGACAGTTTAACAATACAATCAAAGCAAGCTGCACACTGATCATTTCAGAACAAAAGAGCCACTGTTTAACAAGTCCAACTGTTGCAGATTGTTTCAAATTATTATTTGACTGTAAAAGTGAAAAATAATGTTCGTAAGTGTCCTTTAAGTGGAGTGATATCGGCAGTAAAATGACTTCCTGTGGTCACAAATGTCACTGGGTTATTGTAGAAAGGTGGCAACAATGCATTGTTGACTATGTGTCCTTGCATAGCGGGAGAGCGTCCTTTGTTAACCTGCAGTAAAGACATCATGGGAGAGAGAGAGAGAGAGAGAGAGAGAGGTCATTCCTTGATAATCTCTGAACTCTAGTGAGCAGAGCTGTCACATGTTTTGGAAATACTTTCACGCTCCATTGTTTTTGTAGCTGACTGATACTTCAACCACATTTGCATAGTGATGATCTAAGCTCTAAAATCACTGTGTCTCATCTGTGGTGCACCAAAATCTTTATTACCACCACAGAACAGACAGCCAGCACAGTCCTTCTGCACAACTCTCAGTGAATCAGAGGTTCTTTATAAAATTAACATCATAAAATAAGAATAAACATGTAAATCTCTGCAAAAATATATACAACGCCCATGTGAAAAATGTGCAAAACTATTCACGTTACATCCAAATCCAAACGTGGATTCAAATTTAGACAGATTTGTTTTATACTGTGGATGATGGTCAACTGAGATGTTGTAGGAGGGATGAGGAATAGAGGGAAAGTGATGAGGGATGGGTGGATGGGCGGTAAAGGAGTGAACAGATGAGGTGTTCTTTAATACTTGAGATCAGAAAATAAGATGAGCTCAAGGCGTGGCCTTTGTTCCTGAACCTCAAACTTTATTCACAACAGGAACACATATTTCTAAATTCTCGCACTCACTTGCACTCGCTTAAAGAGTCTTCAAGTAAAAGAGGGCAACTGGGCTTAGTTCTGACTGGTCCAAAAATTAGGCAGATTTCAGGTGGAGAGAGAGAGAGATAGCTGGGAGGAGAACATCCTGGAGATAAAGTTACCACTAGAGGGAGCACAGAAGGCATGTCTAGTCAACTCCTCTCACACTTACTGTGCTGCACTGTGCTGTGCAGTTCATCCAGAGCAGCACTACTGTCATCACTAGCTTCCGCACAAATAAAAGGGTGTTGGTCACACAAAGTGTCAAGGAAGAATCACAAAACTAACCACTGTACAACCTACAGTTTCACTTGTGCAAAATGTAAGCTGAGCAGGAAATACGTTCTGCACAGCAATGTCCCGAACAAACCAAAGAGTGTTAAGACATAAAGTGTTGGCCAACCCTTCTGTGATCTGAACTTGGCTGTGGTCTCTAGCAGGAATTTAAAACAAAACTTCTCTGTTAGTCCTTAAAACTCTAAATGGAAATGTATCAAGTGTAAAGGTTCACTCAAGGTAACAAACCCACAGAGAAATATCACCCAACTCTGCAGTTCCCTTAGCTGTATGGAGAGTTTTAGCATCTTTCAGCTCATTGTTTTGATTTTATTTGTCAGCCTTGTTTCCAGATACAGTGTGGATTGCATGCTACATGCACAGCACTAAATGCTAGTGAAGATACTGGTGCATTTAACAGCTAAGATATCTCCCTTAGGATTTGTTTGACCAAAACAGAGCCGCACTGTATTTGCTTTCTGTCTTTAATTTGATCCACATTTGTGTTTAAGTTACTGTGGATATGTCACAGGTCTGACAAACAGAGCACAGCTGCTGCAGTAGGTGGCATCACATAGTGCAACCGCAGCAACAACATTACATTTACTTCTGTTTTGTAATCTCTTGTGTAACCTAATGTGTACAGAGTGCCTCTGTGCTGAATGAAAGAACCCTCTAACCCATGCACAGCTTTGGAAATAAAACCCAGTTTGTAAATGACGGTCAACAGTTCGTAGAGTGGACCTTGACCTTGTCTTTCTAGCCCTTCCAGTAAAGGAGACTATCCCAGGGTTAAGTTGCGCCACACTTCCATGCATGCCTTTTGTAATCACTAACAGATGTTAGGAGTGTTTGTGCTTTCAAACACTACCATGTGGAATGACGAAAGGGTCACAGTTCATCAGTCACAGCTATACTGAAACCAGCTGGTGAATCACAACAAACAGAGGCTGGCAGACAAAAGTCTTAGAACCCGACCCGACTGCTAACCTCTATTGTGTCAGCTTTATTGTGGAAAAGCTGTATTCATGGGAATGGTGAAATGTTTATACTATGAGCAAATAGATATTTAGATTGCTTTGAGTGTATTCACAATTAGATTCATTAATAGGTTTCTCCAGAGTGTACGCAGCCTCTGGCCCAATGCCAGCCGGGATCAGCTCCAGCCCCCCGGTGACCCTGAAGGACAAGCGGTTACAGGAAGTGGATGGATGGCTTATTAGGGTGTATTCACACCTGAAGGAATGTGGCTTAATAATGAGTTTCTCACGCTGTGACACAGTGTTATGATTTAGTCATCACTGTTAAACAAACTCTCAAGGTCCACAAAGAGACAACAGGAACATAGAGTAGAGCTAATGCACAGTCATCGGCTACTTCATTGTTCTGTCGTGCTTCTAATAATTCGGCCACTCCATTTACATACATGAGAGGGCTGTAATATTAGAAACATATTGTACCGGATCATATTAGAGGAGTACCTAATGAAGACACCAGTGAGTGTATATATATAGTGGGGTCCAATAGTCTAACCAAGATACTTCCCTCACTTTTTTCACTCAAGTTTTTACATATATAGGCTCGAAATACAACAACACACACAATGTGCTTATAGACATACAATACTGAGAGATGGTGGAATGATGGTCAGCCATGTAGTGGAGCCCTGGGAGCAGTTAGGGATTTGGTACCTTGCTCAAGGGCCCAGGAGGTGAACTGACACCTCTCCAGCTACCAGTACATGCTCCATACTGTACTACTGTATGTACTGGACTTGAACAGGCCACCCTTCAGTTCTTAAACCAATAAAGTCTCTTCGGCATTTTGTTTTTAATATAATATTATTTTGTTCTTCTCATGCACATGCACTTTCATGTATTTAGATTTGTTTTGACACAGTCTATCCCAGCTGACTAAGGGCAAGAGGCTGGAAAATGTTCATCACAGGGTACATAGAGACAACAACCATTCCCACTCAATGTCACACCTACGGGCAAATAATAGTCACCAATTAACCTATTAAGTGTATGTGTTTGGACTGTGGGAGGAAGCCGGAGTACCCGGAGAAAGCCCACGTGGAGGGTCAAACCAGTAACCTTTGTGAGGCTAACATATCCGCCTATATCATACAGTTAAATAATTAGAAAACAAACATTTGTATTATTACTGAAAGGTTGTCAGGCAGCCGATCGGAGCACCTTTAGCCAAAGCTCTCTGATTTTAACTGCAAACTACATTTAATGCAGCTTTGCAAACCGGCTCTTTAATTATTTATGAGATTATAATATTTTTGTTTTTCAATTATTTTTATGGGTTTTTATGTTGTCTGTGAGCTCCTAGCCTGAGACAATTTTCTGTAATTATTTTTTAAATCATGACAAGAAAGTACAAATCTGTATGTGTTTATAAACTGGCCAAATATTTAATGAATGTAAAGCACACTCACCATAAATAGATTTATGCATGTTTCGAGTCCTCTGCAAGAACAAACAAACAAACAAACAGATAAACAAAGGTGAAATTACTCATATATTCACCAAACTCTCACCAGTGTCATCATTTATATCATGGATATGTTGCAAACAAATGACCATGCAATAAACAGACGTCTGACAGAACAGTGTCATCCTGCTCAGTCTTAACAATTAGAGCAACAGTGACCTCTGCTGGATAAACTCTAATCTAATCTTGACTGTAAGAAGCGTTTCCTGTTTCCTTTATTTCTGCTTTTCATGTCAGCACACACAGTCAGTCACAATGGATGATATTAGGCAACCAAATGTTACACTTGACAACAATTAAAACAGACTCCAACCACCTCGACACGGGCAATGAAAGGTTTTATACATTTCTCATCAAAGTGAATCAAACATTCACTGCAAAACATGAAAGAAATATATCCTTATATATTCTCATACTCATGTTTTAATATGCTATAGCTTTATTTTAAAGACACCTACCATCATTTTTCATCCATTGGTCCAACTCTTCCATTTCTAGCTCCAGTACAGAGGGCACGTCTTCTTCAAACATGGGCCTGGAGGACACAAAGTGTTCAGAAAATCACAGGTTGAACGTCAGGACTGTTAGAGTTACAGAGCAGTTTAAATGTCAGTTACATCCACCATTTTGTCCATGTTTAGTGTTTTTAGTCTGTGTTATATTTCTCTGTATTGTTTTTAGTAAGGCTGCTATGATTGTTCATGTGTTCATAGCTATCTGAGGCACAGGAACACATTTCTAATACAGCACTGTTGGGCTGTTTCTGCATTAATATGTCTATATTTTATTTTACTTTATTTTGTCTATATATTCATTTTTACTATATTATCTATGAGTTGTACTTCCTATGATGACCCAATGTTGACCTTTCTGGTAGCACTTTGTTTCTGGCATGTCAGACAATGTATTGACAGTTTTGTGAATCTTGTTTCCTTGTTGCTGTACAAGCGCCATTGTTATAGCTCTTGTTTGTGGTATCTCATTGGATTTCTTTTATCTAATATTGTGTTCACAGTTGCACAGCTGCTTGCAGTAAAAACTTCAAAGGCCAACTCCTGTGTTCGACCTTTATTAAGTGTTTTTCCTCTCAGCAAAGAAAATACCACCGTAAAAAGATATCGACCCACAAGGGTTAGGGCTATTTAGAAACTCTTGTGTATTTCAAACAGGAACTTAAACAATGAAGTGGAATAACAACATGATATAATATAGATACATGCATAAAAGTGCATGTGTATGAGAGAAAATACATGATGCTACATTCAAAACAAATACAAAATAGAAATATAAGATTACCTTGACTCGTCTACTCTCACACATCACTATATATAAACTCACTGTGTTCCTCAGGTCGTATGTATTCATATATTTAGTATAATGGTTTCTACACGGTGGGAGGAATAAAGTCTGTCTTATCTTATTTTACAGAGTTGCCAACAGTCCTTCAAATAAGCAGCTTTATCAAAAAGGATTAAATTATCAATACTTACATTGGCACCTTCTCTGTACTGGACCCTTCCAAATATGGATCTTCCTTTCCAAGCTCTATGAGAAAAGAACAAGGCTCAGTCATCTTTATTATTGTAAAATGGCAAAAACATTACAGTTACTACAGTCCATCTTTAACTTATAAAATCCAAACGTATTTAAATAAAATATAATCTAAATAATTGGAGTTTTTAGCAGTTAGATTCATAACAAACATTGGTAAGTAGCTGAAGTACGTTCCCTTGTATTATTTGTCAAATTTAAATAATTTTAAGAGGATAAGACACCAGTTGTCTTCTGGTGCAAAGCTTTTTCTTTGCTGGTGGTGGTTGGGTATGTGGAAATCTATACCCACAAACTCAGGACGCTTTGTGGTGTTTAAATCTTCCCCTCAAGGTGTTTGTGATATTTATTTATTTTGTTGTGTTCCTCTCTTCTTCTACTTTTTTTTTTTAAATCAACCTGCCCAGGGACAACTGATGCAAACTGATCTTAGCTAAGTCTGGTACAATTATATTTAACTGTATGCTTTGACTTTAGTGATTGAGGTTTGAAAGGATAATCCACAGATCTGTGGACAGACACCATTATATTTTACTTTTGGAAGAAAATAGTGCCAATTGGCGTTCTTCAAAATTAGATTCACCCCCATTAAAAATCACAACCATCTGCATTAATTGGTAAAATATGCTTTGTTTCTGACCCCTTTATAGTTTTCCCTCTTGTGACGGACATACCTTGATTACTTGCTTTTTTGTTCCACCTGCGGTTGATGAAAATACCGCAAACTATCATGCCGATGATTATAACCACCAGCACCACAGGGATCAGGATTATCATGTAACTCAAACCGTCTTCTCCTAACGACGGCTCAGTGGTGTTATCTGGTGCATACCCAGAGCCTGCAGAAGAAAGACAACAGTTAGTAGTCAGTTGTTAGTCTTGTATAATCCTGTAATTTAGTCTAATGAGTGATCCAAGTAGTAAATTCCTTTTACATTCACCATAATCTAGACAAACCAGTACTTTGCTGGTCATTGTTGATCTGACATACCTTCAATAGTGGTGTTGGATTCAAGCTCAGCTGGGGATAAAAGTACAAGAAATGATGTTAATATTACTGACTAATGAAGTAACTATTTTTGCTTCTGTACACTACAGGACACCTAGAGGTGTCATGATATTGCATTAAGATATTAAATGCCAAACATCATTTGTGAATTCATTCACTCTTCATTCATTCTTCTTATAGGTATACAGTGGTGTAGCTGCTGACCGTAACCACCTCAGGGTGAAGGGGAAACTAAGGTGGTTGAGCAAAATGAGCAAAAAACTTGAGGTCCTATCTAGAGTCAGTGTTTAGTTTGTCTGTTCTTGGCTACTGTGGAAACATGGCAGTTCAATATGGCAGACTCTGTAGAAGAGGACCCTCTGCATCTGTAATATGAAAGGCTCGTTCTAAAGAACAAAAGCATGGGGTGGTCAGTAGCGTAGTGGGTTAAGCGGCCGCCCCGTGTGTAAGAGGCTATAGTCCTCGCTGCAGCTGGCCCTGGTTCGAATCCTGCATCAGATGGCTAATTTACTGCGTGTCACTCCCCCTGCCTCCTGTCTATCTTCAGCTGTACTATCAATAAAGGCATGAAGGGCCAAAAAAAGAACAAAAGCATAACAATTCTTATTTTCAGGCGATTATACACTACTGAAAACATAGTTAGCATCCTAAAAATCTGACACTCTGGACCTGGTTTGGTTCTTTGGGGGGCTAAATCCTAAAAATAAAAGTTCTTTAAGTTACAATTGCAACACTTTTGGTCCTTTAAAGAACATTTTTATGTTTAATAATCTATTTTATATTCTTTTAAAGGTTCTTTAACATACTGATTACTGCTTCTTTAAGTCAACCTTTGCAGCAATGTGACCTGGTTTTGATAAAAACCAACAAAGGGACAGTTTGAACACCTTTTACTAACGCCTGCTAAATGCCAAACCTATTAATTAACCTGTTTTATTAGTAACTTGTTCCTTGCAAAAACAAAAAAGTTTTCCCTATGTCATCACTCAATTTTTAAGGATGTATGTAGGTAGTTGTAGGTAGGTTTTGTTTTAGCATCATGTATAAAAATGTTGTTGTGGGCTGACCTAGATCGCTCACATCTGTCGAGGGCGTTGTTGGGGTGGCATCCAGATCAGGAGATGACTCTACAAACAGAGAGAGAAGCACATCATCACAATGACAATACAGTGAGTAATACTCATGAGTTTTGAAGTGTCAGTTCATGATACATGGCCAAAAGTTTGTGGACACCTAAACATTACACCCGTATGTGATTGCTGAACATTGTGTTACAAAATCACGGACATATAATATGATGCTATGACAGTGTTTATACAAGAACTCAAGAAGAAATAAACATATACAACACAGTTTGACTAGAATTAGTGTGTCTGTCTGAGAAACAAAAGTCAAAAGTAAACCAAACTTAGTCTCATAAAAGGAACTAATGTCCAGAGGTAGATGTACCAATACATTAAATACTTTATTACAAGGAGAACTCCTGCATTCAAACTACTACTTAAGTAAAAATATGTAGGTTCAATCAGCTACATGTACTCTATAGACTATATATCAACTATATTTGACATTATTAGATAGATCTTTAACAATTCATTGTATTTTAACAGCTCATATTCTTTTTAATGTAAAATCTTAATCTTAAAAATAACAGTAACTGTTAAATTAACAAAGTATCACTGCCAATGACCAAATCCACTCATGATGGACATGTTTATACTCAATTTAAGGACTTTTCAGGCAACAAAAAAGAAAAGCAGGTAAGAATAGAGTAAGTAAACGCGCATAAATCTGAGCAAGAAAACCATTTCTCTATGGACCTCATCCTCGCTTAAAATGCATACCATATAACTACAACTACTGTATATTGTTGTTGCATGTACCGGTCTCTCTTTCCCCATGTGTCCTGTTTCTCCATACTATCAAATATTATATAAATAAAGCCAAATCCCTCTAAATGTGTTGTCACTTTTTAGACATTTGTGTCACAATGAGACGTAGCCCTAAAAAACAGCCTCACTCAGAACACGTCCACGTACTTTTGGCCACATATTGAAGTATTTTGTATATAAACATCATTCATGTATCACCTGTGGTCTCTTCATCACCGCTTTCTGTTTCAGCTGAAGGTGCATCTTCTACTGGACCTGCTATCTCATCTGCCTCAGGTGAAACACACACACAGAGACGATTATTTGCGCGGGGATCTCCTGAGCCTAGTTTCTAAAACAACATGTGCAGCTGAGCAGAATAACTGTCAGATCGTACAGGAACTTAACACTTCCGCACACAAGATTTCAAGCAGTTGTTACAAAAACAATCTGTTGCAAAATTCACCTATTGGGCAGTGAGAAGTAGGTGGAGATACTCGCCTTGTTGAGCAATGTGCTCCCGACAAAGCTTTTTCACGCTGTGTAAGATTTCACTTTGTGAAAAAATGTTTCCCTCGCTCAAGAAAAGGTTGTGAATAGAGAGTGAATAAAAAGTGGTGAAAATAAGAAAAAAAACAAAAACACTAATACACAGTGGTGTGTGTGTACAAGTTTTAAAAGGAAAAAGGTCACTTATGCTGATCTTAAATCTCAGAGAACAGCTTAATTTTAAATTCAGGAGGGAGTAAATTTCTAAATATGGCATAGTTTTGACAAAGACAAAGGGCCAAACCGGAGCACAGATTTTTAGCAGTTTGGGTCCCCAAGCTGTGCCGGTGTTTGTTATATTCATTATAAAAGAACACACATTTAATAAGTATTTATAATCAATATTAAACACCCTTTACCTCTAGTCAAGAGGTAAAAATTACAGCCACAATGTGAGACTAAAGCTCAGAAGAGAAAGCAGGGAGGAGACGGGAAAGTGGACGTACTCCTCTCTCCTGTGTTAATTCAGAGACTATAAAAAAAAAAAGTCAGTCTTACCTGTCCCAGTCAGAGCGCTCAGTAGAAGCAGAAGAAGAAGAAGAAAAGGGGTCTTTACCCGGGGGCCTCTCATGCTACCAGACCAGGAGGCAGACATAATGCCATTGTGTGCCCGCTTCCTTCTCGACTGTCACAGCATCATACTTCCTGATCTGACTTAACATGTTAAATGGAAAAGAAAAAAAAAGAGAGAGACTGACACACACACCCTCAGACTCACTCAGATAACTCACTCGGATGTGATGCAATCAAGTTGTGTGCTTGTCGCCACAAGCCTGACGGCTCCTCAGCCTGCAGTACAATCACATTCCTGCCGGTGAGGTATGCAGCCCTGCAGAGTGAAGGGGGGGAAAAGCTGAACAAACTTTAAAGAGAGGAGAGAAAAAAACTATTTGTATGAACTCAGTGAGTGCCAGCTGGTCGGGTATCTCTTGAAAGAAGCATGCTCTTGCTGTGGCTAAAAATAAACCAGAGGGCTGTGAATTTGCTGCACATTTGTTTGCTGATCAGGATCATAAGTCAGTCTTTGTGGTGAAATGCTGATCATGAACATGGGGGTCATGCTATTATGATTATCTATGGACAAAGGCTGATGGCCTACTTTTACAAAAAGGACTCCACAATTGCTTCCTCGTCTAACAGCTGCAGCGTGGTGGGTGCAGGTTTGAATGCGAAGGCGTTTATGATTTCAGTCAACTGTGACCATTATCAGTTCATCACAAAAAGACATTTCATGCCACTTCCTTTGCATAGTAATCCGTTTTCATGAGCTTGAAGATCCTTTGCCAACATTTGGTGGTTCTTCAATGAAATAAAGAGCAAAGTACAAAGTAGAATAAAACTATAATGTCCAACTCAGTTTAGTTTTTTATACCAGTTGAACATGAATGAAACCTGATATATATGAGAAAGACATTCCTGCTAATGAGATGTAAACAGATATCTACGAGAAACTGCTAAAATAAAAAGTCGTCAGACAAAAGCACTTTGGTTTGCAGATCAGCCAATGTGTTTGCACCGTCATTACCACATTAGTTGTCAAACTACTCGGACTACAAACAGAAACCAAAATGCAAAAATCTTCTTCTGCATTTATGTGTGTTTAGAGATTAGGGTCAATGTGCTAGGGACAAGTGCTGTAATATTTGAAGACCTGAAAAGTGCTGTATATACATACAAATCTATGAGGTTTATTATTACCATTACCACCCCGGGATGTGTTACAGCCTGGATCTTCACTGCAACAAAACCATGTGTGGACGTTGTTGCTGTAAAAGCAGAGAAAAGCAAAGAAGAAAGTGCAATTTCAACATTTCTCAGTTTGAAAAACTGGAATTAATGACTAGATCTCACTCTCTGATTGATCAGTTCTGGTCTGCAGGCCTTATGTTTGGGTGTTAGCATGCTAATATTTGCTAATGTCATCATAAATGTCTGAACCATGGAAATCCACCCAACCCACCCACCCCCTCAAAAAAAGAAGAAAAAAACGTCACAGTGACGCTGGAGGAAAATTCAGGGGATCTCCAGAGTCAGTAGGATTCATCATGACTATTCATCCAACAGTCGTTAAGGTATTTCAGTGTGAATAAACAAATCGACACCCAGCCCTGAATACTCACTGATAATGTGGCTAAAAATAATGCAAACACTGTGTAAGAAGCCACACTTGATAAAAGCATTACAGGCTGTAACAAACAGATTCAGTAATAGGAAGTTTAATGATGTGTAATGAATTAGCTGTAAGTCATTACTGAGAACAAAATTTTGGTTGCCAACTTGAAAAAAAAAGGCAGATGTTGATCCTGTTACCCTAATTTTTTATTAATGTTGTTGATCTATTAATAAACGTTGATAGGGTTCTCATATTTCTAATGAGCCATCAATTCTGTAGTTATAGACAACACATAAAGGTCCAGTATACAAAAAGGTCAAAGTCGTCTTCACTTACTGAGGAGACTGAGGTCCTTTGGAGTGTCCTGGACTGGCCCCTAGACTCCTTAAAGGAAGTGGGGGAGAGGAGGATGTTAACAAAGCTGACATCCATCATCAACAACTCCTCTCACCTCCCGTATGAGACCGTGGAGGCCTTAACCAGCTCCTTCAGCAACAGACTGCTACACCATGTAAGAAGGAGCTCTGCCACAGGTCCTTCATTCCAACAGCTGTCAGACACCAGCATGACTTCATTTCTATATTTCTTATATCTGAGTAATTTCTTAACAACCTTGTGTTGAGCTGCTATAATAAGAGAATTTCCCCAGTGTGGGATCATTAAAGTCCATCTAATCTTATCTCTCTTATCTGAATGAACATAACGTTAAAACATTTTGCTCGGAGAACACGAACACTGAAAGACATTTTTCTGAAGAATCTTTGCTTCATGATCACTCTCGTCTGCGACAGAGAAGACTGTGTGAGTTCAGTGGCTTCTTCTGAGTCATATGATGTGAGTCAGCCTGTTAATGGTGAAACTCCCTTCAGTCCGCACAAACTTGCTTCATTACCCAGAGTTTGATGACATGTGATGTTTCAGATGATGTCGAAATTGTTTTTATTATTGTGACAGACACATTTCTGGGACTCTTTTAAGCAGTGGCAAAAAAAGTCTGTACATTAAGTACTATGTTTTTTATGCTGCTTTACTTATACTCCACTACAATCCAGAGAGGAATTTACTTTTGAAATACTACATTTATTTCACAGCTACTGGAAACAAAGTGACACCAGAACAGAAAAAGAAATAATCTACAGATGTCGTTTATAATAAAAGATGATCTCACAGAGAGAAATTTTTTCTGCGTCAGCCGTTTTAATTGATGCTTCGATAAGCTCATTAAATGTCTTTGTGTGTCAGGTTATCTGGAAAGGTGTGAGGAAATACCTTGTTGGACACGTTTATTTTTCAGTGTCTGTTGGCATCAGATTTAGTTATGAAGAAATATGAGGTCACTTCAGACGTACATGTAATTTCCTGTTACACAGAAGTAAAATGACAACATGTGTAAACAATTTCTGCCAGCAGTACCCTGACACCTGAATATCAAACCGATCCGAGACTGTTAAAACATCTAATTAAACAAGCGTGGACGTTATTCTGCTTCCACAACAACCTCCACTCTTTCTGCGAGATTCAGGAACTCACAAGAGGTTTGACACTTATGTTTGGTTGATCCTAAAAAGGTGTTGGATGAGTTTTAGGTCAGGCCAGTTAAGTTAAAAATAAACCAAGAAATTTCTTTATGGAGTTTTTTGTGTGCACCATGAGCATTGTCATGTTAAAACTGTTGACACTAATCATCCAGTTTGGACCACAGAACTATATAAAACAGCCCCGGGTCAAAAGTATCTGTGGACGGTATGCGTCCACATATTTTTGGCTGAAAGAGTTGGTCTCATTTCAGGTAATGAAAGGAAAAAAAAAAGAAAAATTGTTGTTGTTACTACTTAAAATAAGACAAACCAGGGCTTGTTTCTCGACTTTATCTGATCGTTTTCACATTTGAACCAATGAAAGCCTGGAGGTGCTGCAGGAGTCTGACTGGTCTCAACTGGTCTAACTGAAGCAGTTTGAACAGGACTGATCAGTGTAACCATCTCAGTCCATGCACATGCACAGGTTCTCTTTTCTTAATAATACCACATGCAAAGAGTGTTTAGAAAATTAGTTAGTTTAGTTATTTTATAACTAACGAAGGTGATGACATATAGGACTCTTTGAGCTTCATTCGACAGAGAGAGCTTGAAGAGCGACAAGAAATGTGTTGAGAGAGAGAGAGATGGAGAACGGCATACGGGAAAGAGCCACAGGTCGGGCTCGAACCCTGGGCCACCACGGCAAGGACCGAGCCCATGCACTTTGTTTTTTTATGAATATTAATATAGATTTAAGTTCCATATCACCTCAACAGGAAACTACAAGTAAAACTTAGTGCAGAGCACAGGCAGCAAGCGAAAGACCCAAATGTAAAACAGGCAGACTGGTGCAGTTCACTGATTTTTTGATTGATTAGCTCACAGGCAGGTGTTGGTAGGCATGCAGGTACAGGTACTAGTTGACAGGCATGCAGGTTCAGGTCCATGTCCAAGCGAAAGTGCAGAGTCAGATTCAGGCTGCTTGAAAACTTGAAAAGTACAAACACATGGTGAACTGGAACAAACTGTCAAATGAACAAAGGAGCTGTAGCTGGTTTATGAGATGACTGACTGATGATGAGGGAAGAGAGAACAGGTGAGCAGGTGAATGAGGAGGTCCAGGTGAAAAAGCCTGAGGCCATCTGGTGGACAGATAGAGAATGGCAGTTTAATGGTTTTCAGTAGGAGGGAATGTGCCCGAGGGTGAAGACAGGGAGGAGGAACGTGGCACGGTTTACTTTTTGTTAGACAGCGGTCACCCCTTAATATAATGCAGTCCAACACCACTTCAAACTACAACCTCAATAATAAACATATTGTTAAGAGAAAGACAGAGATCTGTACACATTCATGTCCCATCAATGCATGAAGGAAGTTTCTCCTTTCCACTGTTGCCAAGTGCTTAATCCCGGCGGGAACTGTTGGATTTCTGTGAATAATATTATAAAGAGTACGGTCTAGACCTGCTCTAAGTGGAAAGTTTCATGTTCTGTAGCTTGGCCTGCTTCTTCTAACAGTAATTCAGAAAAGCTGCCAAAGACCAACCTGTAAAATGCTACAAAAGATCACATCATCAATGTCCTTTTCTGCCTATTATTTATCTAGCTCGTCTGTTCTAGAGGTTGTTTTGTTTTTATGACAGGCACTGCGCTTCACAGCATACAAAATGCAAAATCATCGATTACTAGACCATGACCAGACCAGCAATACTGAGTAATAAGAGGGTTCGTCTCAATGAACAATGTCTTTATTTGTGTTTAGATGTATGTGCAAAAGCTTGTTTGTATTCTTTCATCAGTTTGACATTCACATCTCTGGTCCCAAGACACTGAAAACATGTTGCATGAAGCCTTAGGGAGAATAATGGATCAGAGAACCCTAAAGTTTTATAAAAAAAATCTAATGGATTTCCACAGATGTGGAGTTTGCCAAATGATTGTATCCGTCTATGATGAATTAAACTGACCGTGGTCTCCTCAATACTGAAGATCAACTTGTTGCCTCTTGCCACTGGCATAAACAGTTTATGCACAACTGTGAGGGGCAGACTCACATTACAGTGACTCTCTGTGCTGCTTCCTCCTCACTTTGTTCAGTGTTAAGTTGACTGACTCATGCAATGACCGTGAGAGCCATGCAGCTCACACGCCACGTGTCCTTTAACCTACAGATTCATATTTCTTTCCCCTTGATGGTCCGATGAATTTGTTTCTGCACGTTGCAACAGGAGACTGTAAATCACTGCTCTGAAACCACCTCTGACATAAAAACGGTAACAACAAAATAGTTCAGCTCTTGCTCCCTCTTCTACTTCTTCTAGGCTGACTTTCTAGTTTGATAACGACTAGTTTGTTTGTTTTCTGGACAAAATGCTCAGGGAAAAAAATGCAGGATTTATGCGTCTTTGAACAATTTATTTTTCACATCATGTTACTGTTTGTGGCTGCTTACCAACCCTCAAATACAGAAAGAGATCTGATGGTAAGTCATTTCTCTATCTCTGTTGCGTGCCCTAGTGTGTGTGTGTGTGTTCATTCAGTTATTAGCAGTGTGTGTGTGTGTGTGTGTGTGTGTGTGTGTGTGTGTGTGTGTGGGTGTGTGAGGTGTGTGTGTGATTTGTTGACGCATGAGGAGTGTTTAATAAGTTTAGTCGTGACAGGTTTTATTCTATAATTTATAGAATAAAAAAAAAAAAAAATAAAAAAAAAAAAAAATCTTTGCTTGTGAATTTTTGACGCTTTGAAACCCGGAACGATTTATTTCCTCGGCGAACTCACCCGGACGAAAATTGAAGGCACTTCCAGTTCCGGCGCATTTGTCAACAGAGCAGCAGCAGCAGCACGCGTGTTTCCAGTGAAGATGGTGAGACTGTCTGTCTGTCTGTCTGTCTGTTACTGATGTTCACAGCTGGTTTAACAGTCAGATAAGTTATTAAAAACATATATATTTGTTGTTTTTCAGCCGAAGGTTCAAAAAGGAAAAGCGCCGGAGAAAGTTGTTCACCCGTTCAGCCGGAAAGCTGCTTACCTCGCCCGAGAGGAGATCAGACTGAAGAAGAAGGAAAGGTGCGGTGATGTTTCTTTACCAGCTTTGAGGAAACATTCAGAAACCTGTTGGCTCACTGACAAACTGTTACTGTACTGTTACATGCTGTAAACAAACGGTGGTGGAAGAAGTGCTGCACAATGTCAAAGTACTATATTGCAAGAAAAGGCCCAGTATTTATAATACTTGAATAAAAGTTCACTGGTATTATCAGCTAAATGTACCTGAAATAGGCTGTTATAGGTAAAAACAAAAAAATAAAATACTTGTGACTAATATCACAAATTAATTAATTAGTTAATTGATTACCAAATTAATTAATAATGCAACAACAATGTGTAAACAAATGTGTATTTGTCTCCACGCAGGTGGAGCTACTTCTTTATAGATTAGATTAGATTATACTTTATTTATCCCACAACAGGGAAATTCACTTGTTACCATACTTATATTTATACTAATAACTCCGTTTACACTGTGCCATATTGCCTCACAGAGGTCTTTTGCTTGTATATATTTTTAGATTTGTATATTTCTATTTTATATTTTTTACATTGTTTACTATACTCGTGTCCATTCTGTTTGGGATAAAAGAGAAACGTAATTTCGATGCTCTGTATGTCCTGTACACATAGCAGCATTGATAATAAAGTTGACTTTGACTTTACAGCAGCAGCAGAGAGTGTAATATGCACTACAGAAGTAGAATCAAATAAAAGGGCAAAAAAAAACCCAGAACGAACAGACCGAAGTATCAGTCAGCCTCTACAATAGACAAACAAAACAAAACAAAATAGGGTCACAAGAAAAAGTCTGAGGTGTCATAAAAACACTAAATCAGTCAGACAAGTTTAACATCTGTCATGTGACAAGCAGCTCTCTAAAAGTCTCACTCAGTGGGGTCGCCTGTGGCTCAGGAGAATGGAGCAGGTTGTCCATTAATCGGTGGTTTGATCCCCGGCTCCCCGTGTGTGACAGTGATGTGTAATGTAAAATCGCCTCGAGTGGTCGGAAGTCTTGAAAGGTGCTATACAAGTACAGTCGGATCACAAGTTGGGAACCACTTCAGTACTTGAGTAATTGTACTCAGATTCCACCTCCCATACCTAAACTGAGGACTTTCTCACTTATTTAGCTTTTAATGAAAACCTTTGAATTAACCACGCTTGCAACAAAGCTAAAATCTGAAAATCTTTTCTTTGTTGATGCCGCAGGCAGAAGAATGACAAAGCAACACGTCTGAGCGGCATCGGTGAGCAGCTTGTTTATCATTCATAGCGTACATAATCACTTGCTGTGAAGATAAAGCAACTCGCCATTAAAGATCTCTCTCTCTGTGTTATTTGTCTCTTGTCTCTCAGGTGAGAGGCTGTTGTGGTTTCAAGCACAGCTGAATCCAGAGAAGACTGCTTACACAAGAAAAGATGCCTGTGAAATCATCGAAAGGTTTGTTTTTGTCACTCGCATCAAAATGTCAGCATGTAAAACGTATGACTTGTGCGTGTATTACAGCAGCGTTGAGCTTGTGTCTTCTCGTGTGTATTCAGGTACCTTCAAAGGTTTGATTCTGAACTTGAGCAGATTGAGCTGATGAACGGGATCAAAGGTCGGCAGGGTCGTCTTCACGGTGCCAGAGAGGCCGTCATCAAACAGACCATCGAGCGAGAGCGAGCGCAATATGAGGGCGCCGGATTGGGTAAGTTCTTATCATATAAGTACAAACACACACGTGCTATAAACATACACACAGTCATGATCCTTCCATGATCATGTTTTGTCCTCCTCAGAAATGCCAGACATCCTGAATGGAAAGCATCTGAAAACATTCAGGTGAGAAGATTCAAATCACAGCTTCAATTTTCTGTTTCTACAATTTAAAGATTTGAGAAGTGGCCGTCATTATTCAGCTTCCTTTACATAACTAAATGCGACAAAATGTGCCACATCGATAAATAAATGCTTTAAACTAATGACATACTTTACAGCTAAGCACAGGATTTGCGTTGTTGACGCGAGGATTCATCAACATCTTTTGATTTATCTCTGCAGGGAGTGGACCGGTGATCTGAAGAAACTTCCAAATATTAAACTACGGAAAGTGTCAAATAAAGGTTTGGACACGAAGAACGAAGAAGAGGAGAAAGCTGAAGCTGAAGCGGAGGCCGATAATCAGGATGATGAAGATGATTTGGATGATGAGCAGGTGGATGACGCGGTGCTGATGTCGGACTTACTCTGAGGCTCCATGGAAAAAGACTTTTTATAGAAAAAAGTTTGTGTGCTTGTGTGGGGAAAAATGCTGCTGGTCCATGACTGTCCAGAAGGTGGTGCCAAACTCTCACAGCTGAACTACATTTTTATCAGTCTTCTCCTTTTAAAGTCGCTCAGTAACTTCACACCAGCGAGGGGTTCTACATTCATTGTTTATTGCACAAACAAATACCGTATGTAACCTAAATATTAAATTTGATCCACTGAGACATAGAAAAATGGTTCTGACAAAGATGTTGAGTGCTCTCATGTCGTGCTGGACATAAGACACAGAGAAAATAAAACTTCTGTGATGTGACACTGGTTTTAAAAAGAACCTGTAGAAAAGTGGACAAGTGCAAACAAGAGTCACCATTTGTAGATCGACTGGTCGGTCACTCACACAGTGTGTCAAGTCTAATGTAAAAACATTACCGGACGGCAGCCATGAAAGCTCTACTTACATCAGTGTATAGATAGCGGGACCTCGCAGAGCAGGACCACGTGAAGCTGCAAAACATCATAAACAACTGCGATACGTGAGATTTACTATTTTAAGAAATATTCCAAACTTTCCTATGATGGTAAATAAATGTTTCAGTTTCAGACTGAGCTAAAGATTATGCTCAGATAATTGTTTTATTTTCTGATCACGTCTGAGTCTTTGGTGTCTGAAGACCTGATTGTCCAGAAGGAGAGTGAAGGCCTCAGTATGCTCCAAACAAAGATTGTCGAACAGCATCTGCAAACCCACTTTCACGTCCGCCCTCTTCAGGTGTGTGGAGGTGTAAAAACAGGCAGGATGTGAACTTCTTCACACTGCTACCTCCATCTGGTCTTACAACACCATGAACACCTGTGAAGAGAGACTCCCAAAGTGTCTGCCATGATTTCCATGTCAGTGACTACCTCGTCTTGTATTTAAGGTACATGTATTTAACATTTAGTGGCCAACCAGTGCCCCGACACCAGGTTTACGGTGAGTGTAGCCATTTGGAACATCTCCAAAGGAGACTAGAACACTGGAGGGACTACACTGTCTAGCTTAGGAACACCTCAGGATCCCTCAGGAGGAGCTGGAATGTGTTGCCGGGTAGAGGGACGTGTGAAACACCATGCTGAACCTGCTGCCACCAGATAGGCGTACGGAAATGAAAATGGATGGTAGGTGTTTGGGGAAACTATGAACACTTATATCAAGACGTCTTGTTTTATGGTCGTTTGAAACATACTGAGACCTTTAATAGCATCCACAGGGTGTTCACACCTTTAATTTGTGTCAGTGCAGTTTGAGAAAGTGCATACAGGAATAAAACACTCAATATATACCACATGACTACAGTCTTTACAAACGTTTCCTGCTGATGGCTTCGTTTTCCATCTCCTCACCTCCTCTTCATTTCATGGCCTGCCACGCTCTTCCTTTTGCACGTTCAACTTCACCGCAGCCCTTCAGCTTTTCAGTTTTTCTTGATCACTGAAGGTCTTAATATTCGTCCATTGTGTGCCGAGATCAGTAATCACAGGAGCTGAGATGAACAACACTAACACTATGAGTCTAAACCACACCGTGCTCGCACCAGCTTGTGTTGTTGGATGAGTAAAGGTGTGATTCAGCGCTCTGAGCGGGAGGAGAATCAGTCAGACGGGGTTTTGTGTCGGTGCCACCGCAGCCTCCACTGACATGTCTGAGTCCATCTGTGCTTCTGGAGCCGAGACCAGAGCCGGACTGACCGGGACCGTCACAGTTTCGTGCGTGCCGTTGGTGAGGCCGCTCTGCCGGCCTTGAGAGTTGTGCAGGGCTTTCTCAGGGCAGTTCTGCACTGTGATGATGCGGTTGAAAGCCTTGAGGCGGCGCCACAGCTGTAGGTAGACTTTACATTGGATGTACATGAAGATGAGGCCGCCTGTAAAGCCTATGGCCACCACGATCAGCTTGGTCCAGAAGGGCCACTCCAGAACTCCACCTGAGGACACAGAGCGGCTGTAAGTCAACCTGCAGGACGTGTGATGGATCATAATGATTGTTGTGTGCAGAGCTGTGCTTACCATCCGTATAGTACTTGATAAGAGAAACTCTCCAAAATTTCTCTGCAATCAAGAGTGAGTGTAACTTCTATAATCTCTGGATAAACATACTCTAATCTATTATTTATAAAATACAATTAATATATATGAATGTTTATTAATATATATTAAGTGTTTTCTGCCTCTAACTTTAGGTACTATATGAGAATACAGATACACTATGATCACAGCACAGCACAGCACACCAACAACAAACACAACAAAGAACATACGAAAGCACTGCAGGGTTTTTTTTTCACTTCAACAATGATGTCGGTTTTGCACGTTAAGTTCGAGTATTCATGACTGAAACTATTGGTGCTAGACATGGTTTCAGTTTGAGTCAGTAAAGTGTGTGAAGCTGCTCGTAGAGACTTGAACCGGATGGTTTCATCTTCTGGCAATCTCAAATCTTAGATGTTAGAATTTCTGTGGATTTATCAGAATTTTCAAAAGACACTGTTCTCAAAAGCATTGTAATGTTATTATAATATAACCTACTGCCGTATATGATTATACCATAACATAAAAACAGAGGTACAGCTTCATTTTTAGGGATCAAAATTTGATTTGACAACATGTGCTGTAAGATATGTTTTCACTGCAGAGCTAGGACACTGTACGTTTATAAGCTGGGAGATAAAAGTCCTTTTCACTAGTTTTACTAAACTTAGAGAAAACAAATACAACAAGCGATTTCACAGGAAACTTTAAAATCACATCACCAGAGTCAGACGGGTGTAAAGATCAGCAGGTTGAGGGTACCCTGTAGAGTTTCTGTTTGTTTGTTTGAGGATGCACAGGTGCGGATGGTATGTGACAAAGATTTGCAGATTGCAGTGAGATTGTAGTTATATATGATGATAATGATAATATATGTAAATACTTGTGTCTTCACCCGTCTGTGACGCATCTGTGACGTCATCCACAGAGTTTTCAAGAGCTGTTTTGAAAAATAAATAAATAATAATATTCTGTGGTTCTGGCCGTCACCATCTTGGCAGTCCTGCCTCTGCCGCCTCCCGGCTAATCTAAAAACTGGCAAAAATGTGGATCATCAGTGGACCAGAGGTGGGCTGAATGACGCTTGGGTGTTCAAACAAACCATCTGTGACGGCACACACCTGTCAATCAAAGCAAATTGGCTATAGAGACCAAGGCCAGGCTGTAAACATGTTTATTTCTGCTGTGAAGTTAGACATTTGAACATAGGGGCTTATGGGGATTATCTTGTTCTCTAGCCAGCCTCAAGTGGAAGCTTGAGGAACTGCAGTTTTTGGCACTTCAGCATTGGCTTCACTTCCCAGCCGCAGAGAGAAGTGTACGATATACTTAGGTGAGAAATTGTGAACGTAAAAGCATCATTGAAAAAAACTAAAACTCTTCATGGTACCTTCAATTTGGATGTTTCAATCAAATGTGTTACTCTGCATGTCTCTGGTATGTGACAGAGGGTACTGTGGGGAAAGTACTTACCGTTCTTCCCAATTCTGATCTCTTCCATGGTTCTCTTGATCAGAACGTAGACTGACCACAACATACAAACTATTGCTATCAGGTGAAATAACACTGTACAAAAGATCTTCCTCTTCTCGTTCTTCGTCATGTTTAACTTCTCCCACTGGAGGACGCAGAGATGGTGTTGGAGAAGGGACGAGAGGCGTCATTGGTTGAGGGTGAAGGGAGAGAAATGGTGTTCATTACCAACAGCTCGACAGGCCAGAGCTTTGCATGAGATTGAAGAGCGCGTGCGTACCTTGCGTAAAGGTTTGAGCTTCGTCTCCATGATGAAGTCGTACTTGCAGAGTTCACAGCAGCGAGTGTCCGAGGATTTGATCCACTGGTTGAGACAGGCCTGGTGGACGAAGCCCAGGCTCCCCGTGCAGCGACAAGGCATTATCAATGGGTACTCGTCATCCCCCTCACAGTGGCAGATCCTACACGCACACACACACACACACACACATCAGGACAGGTATGAACATGGTCTGTGACCATAAGGTTTTCCCTTTATGGACGGTAAAGTTAAAGTTGAACTTGAACCTGATGTTGATAGATGATTAAAGCACATACACACTCACACACACTGACCTGCAGACCTCCTGATCAGAGTCCTCAAAGCAGTGCACTGGTGTGCCTCCATTTTCTCTGCAGTGTGTTTGTGGTGTAGGTACTGACATGTTCCCACCCCCTGACCCCTTCTCCTGGTATCTCTTGGTCACGAGCTCCTCGCCATCCTCCACCAATGAGGAGCTGCCTTCTTGGCTGTGTGACTTGCAGCTCTTCTCTTTATCTCTGCTCTGCGAGCCTTCCCTCTGTGAAACGTGGCCATCTCTCTTCATCGAGGCCCTGCTGCTGTGCCGCTTCTTGAGGCCTCCAGCGTCCTCCACCAGAGGCTGGTTCTCCTTCCCGTCGTCCGAGCCCACAGACTGCAGCTCCATGACCTCTGTTTTATCTTCCCTTCCTTTACCCCTATTCAGCCCATCCCTCTCTTGGCTGATTCCTCTGCGGCGGTGCATTCTTCGGGCTTTCTCTTTGCTCCAGCTGCGGGCCTCGCGCCACGTCTCATCCTCAGATGTAGAGTCTAACTGTGGAGTCACTGTGCAGCGGAGGCGAGGCGGGAGATCTCTCCGGTCCTTCAAAGGCCGCTCCCTCTTCTCCCCATGCTCGCTCCGGTCAGAGCTGAGGCTGCGGTCGCTCTGCTCCTGTTTGCCGATGGTTTCCACACAGTTGAGGGCAGAGCAACTGCTCCTCTTGCGGCGGTGGCGCCGCTTCACCTGCTTCTTCTGGACCTGAGCTGACGAGCTCAGAGCTGTGCTGGTGACTGTCATCACAGACGTGTGTGTGCGCTTGTTGTGTTTGTGAGATTCAGAAGCATCTTCCTCTAAACGGGGCAGCTGGCTTGAACTGGACACACACACACACACACAGACACACAGATGGAGATGTGTAAAAATAAAATGAAGCAAACAAGATGGAAAAGACACAGACGTGATGACATTAACTAAACAAATGAAATCTTGGGATTGAGATATCTCACAATGAGGTGAACTAGATTTTATCTGTGACATTTTTCTCAGTAACATTGTTTCTAGAAATAGGTCGATGCTTTGAGGATCAAACTATTCAGCTCCATTGTAATTAAGAGTATCTCTTCTATATCTAGCAATGTTACAGCAACTAGTGCTCTTAATGCTGAGCTGTACTTTGTATGACAAAACTGAAAAGTTAAACGGTGACATATTTCTACATCGAAGTCAGCAAAATAGCCAAATATGGATGAGATGCAGCTCTACAGGTTAAGCAGTAAGTCAGTTTACAGAAACAACATGTTGAAATTCAGCATATTTTTCCGATCCATGTTAAAAACATTAAGGTAACTGTTCTTAGAAACTCCCACCAGCTTCTGTGTTGACTGAAAACAATGTTGGCGGTACAGATGTGTCATTCGGTAAAGATCTGTAGGGTAATATACTTTCACAGAAAGTGGATGATGAAGCAACAAAAATGATGGTTTAGTCTGATCATCAGAAGAGCACATGGTGAATATGGAGTGATTTGAGCATGCTATGCCGTACATCACAAGTGTCCGTACTGCTATCAAACAGAGCATCCTTTCAGCTTTAACAACGCTGCACTGAGCAAGTCTGCGTGACGACCAGTGGATATAATAAGCTGAAGCATTTCTGCAATCAGCCATCTTCCTCTCATTGATTGCGCTATGGGAGCACCATTGGATTTCACCATCCATTTTAATTTTGTTAATGCCTTGGGAGTGCAGCAGACCATACTAATTGAGACTCCCACTCAGTGGAGAAGAAGCTTTAAACTGTGCCTGTTAATATCACAGAGAGAACTGTGGCTTGCTCTGAAGCCTCACTTTCTGCTCATGTAACTGTAACTCTGGGTCTGACTTTAAGAGACTAACCTGCATATGTCCTGAGAAGACGGGGTGATTGACGTTCTTGCTGTGGTTAGTCCTGTCGTGGAGTTGCTGGCCTGAAACAACAAACAGACTCAAATTAGCTTCCATGCTGCTATGCAAGTACAACAATCTGTTTTTCACGCACCTTCTAGTGACTACATAATCAAAATAATGATGAATATTCATGATAACGCATAAATATAGCTGAATAAATGTACTTTTGTTTTGGGAACCTAAAATAAGCTGACAGACAGACAAGCCTGACATTTTAAGGCCTTGTGACATTATTGCTAACATGATTGTGAATAATTGCCCACATATACATCCAGCAGCCACAGAGAAACTTAATTAACTCGTAGTAACTTTGAATGTTTCTGTATTTCTGGTTCGACCTTCACCAACCCCCTGAGGCAGAACCAGAGGGTATTTGAGAGAGTATTTTTACATTAGCTAGTTGTTCTTTTATTAAAATGTGGTGGTGACTGGCGACCTGTTGAGCTACAAGTAAAGATAATCTGTGGTTACTCACTACAAGCAGCCCTTCCACATCATACATAGTCGTTTGATTCCTAATTAATATGACAATATATTAATTAGAGGAGCTTAAAGCATCATTTTATGTTGTACAACAGTGTGTACTGAGAGCAACCTTGTATTGATCTGTCAGTAACACTTCTGGCATTAGCACATTTTTGCACATCACATTCTGCTCGGATAGAGGCTTCCGCCCTCTGAACTGTGACCTCGATATCGGCCCTTTAAGCTCTCTGATATTGAGCGGTTACCTTAGAGATGTTGCTGGATCGGCTCCCCGAGCGCCCGGGGGCCTTCCTCCCCTGCTGAGAGAAGGAGAGACAGAAAATCATTAGTAAACACAGACAAGTATGTGATGCTTTAATGGCGTCTGAGAAGGTAGAGGCGTCGAAACCAGTATTTATGCGGTACACAACATTAAACATCTCACCTTAACAGCTCACCTTAACAGCTCATCATAAAATAATCTATCAGGAAATGTATTAATATTTAACTATTATATTGATTTATATATATGTTCTATGAAGCCCAAGCTGATGTCTTCAACTGCCCTGTTTTGTAAGATATTATATAACTTCACATTTGAGCAGCTGTAATAGAGAATATTTTATATATTTGCATATTTAAAAAATTGTAGTGGTTTATCGGTTATCAGCATTCTTGGATATTTTGTTTTTCTGTCAATCAACTAATTGCTTAATAAGGCTAATAGTTGCAGCTTTAATCTACTGTCAGTTTAATTTTGTCTTAAAATTTCTACATTACAAACAGTATGAAGGCTAAAAACAGATTTTCAGTTGTAAGGTCTCCTACAAAGGCCTAAAAATAGAGAAATATGAGAAAAATGTTGTGTTGTTTAAGTAACTTAGATAAACTGGCCAAGCTAGATGCTTTAAATCAGCAATAAAAATCCAAAAAATACTTAAATTGAACAGATTAAACAGATCGCCTATGTGTTCTATATTATAGATTCAGTCTATTCGATTGGTTAAAATGCAGCATCAGGAGTCATGCGTGGACGCATGTCCTTGTTACTTCATAGTGATCCAAGCTAATGCCAGACAATCCAATTAAATGGTCGTCCTGCTAAGTGTACAAGACACTGCTCTGTAATGTGCCTCTATTTAAAGCAAACTAATAGCACTTTTTCTAGACCTTCCTAGAGCGTTGATTGCTTGAACTCATCTGTTGAACCATGAACCCTCAGACATCTGTGGCCTCATTCACTACCTTACGCATAACTCCAGGAACCAGCGGTCAGTGCTGCTGAGGAGTTGCAGAGTTTTAACGCTCTCTTATATTTGAATCACGTGTTTACAAGTTATGTTCCAGCCGCCAACAAACTAAAACCAGGTCAGCATACAAGGGATAACATATGCAATTTTAAAACACAATATCCATTTAAAGCAGAGTAAACACCTACCAAACAAGCCAAAGCAGTTCACCGCATTGATGCAAAAATCAGAAAAAAAATTGACATAAAGCAGTCCTAATAATGTTTATTCAACAATGGCGACAATAATACACAAAGAGATTTTAAGTGGATTGTTACAAGCTCTTGTTAATCTCTTAGTGAGTACACATATATTATATAATCTGACTGTGTATATTGTCATTTTACCTAACAGCACCTCTGAAGCTCATTTAGCTGTGTCTCTTCTTAAGTTAATAACTCTTGTTTTAAAATGTGAAATAAATAGATGCAGGCAGAGTAACAGCATTTCTAGTTTTTTTTTGGCCCTAAAACTACAAAAATCTTTTGGCAGTTCCCACTTACTTTGTTGTGGGTTGTGAAAGCTATAGTTAGAAACTACTGCTATTTATCAGAAATTGCAACAAGAGTTCTCCTCCATGTCCTTTTTACAAATCAAATTTTCCTACATAACCACTTTCATCTCCAGCCACACATCTCCAGCCACACTGTTGATGTTACCAGGTGTATTATGAGACTACATACGCCTTGTTCCAGACAGTGGAAACACACGTCCAACTTCAACTCTTCGACTCTACTTTGAATGTATGCTATAAATGAGCTATGCGGGAAAATTTGTTTCCATCACACACATAGACACACACACACACTGGCCCAATATTAATCATACCATGGAAATAAATAGGTCAACCTGCCAAATGTTTGTTGTTGGAGTGGGTGGGCAGTGGAAAATTAAGTGAAGCATACAATAGAGTGAAAGTAAATTCATATTAGTTTTAAAAGGTGAAGGTGTTTTCCTTTAAATGTTCTTATTTCAAATAAACCCCTATCTTTAGAAGGCAAACCACATCTGTTTGGACCAATCAGCATCCTGTGAACTACTGGCAGTTATGGCCGCGGTTTAACACCAATTGCGGCTCTTAAAGAGGTTAGTGTAGATCCTACTATAGCATTAGTTTTATGGTTCGTTGATCTGAAGTGCCTGCCATTTTCCAAACAGAGAGACAAAACGACTTCCCAGATGGTTCTGTGTGACAAACTGTCTGTTGTGTCAGGTTAATAAATCCCTTTGTTTGTTTCTCAGTTCTTTCTGTGTGTGTATTCATACAGGAATGTGACTGATCGTGGATCCTAAAATATCCTAATAAAATATTCTTTAAATGTACATGCCTGTGTTTGTCCCGTGTATCTTTATTTTACATACTGTTGTATAAAGTGTAGAACAATATTTCAAAGACTACAGTATGGGGTGAATGGTTACATCTCGTTATCATATTTATTATTGTTGTTGGTTTGTCTGTTTGGATATTTGTGTGTTCATTTTAAAAGAAAAAGAGAGAGCTGCAAATGTATGTCCAAGGTGTAAAATGTTTTATTTTTTAAATATCCAAGGCAACATTTGGACATTATAGTTTGTGGGACTCAAAATAAACAACAGTGGTCATGTTTATTGTAGTGAAGGTGGCTATGGCACAGAGGAATAAGATATATAAGGCTTTCACTGGATATTCATTAGATAGATATTCACTCTTTCATATTTAATCACTCTTAATAATAACACAGCTCTTATGGTCTAGGTGCTAACACAAAGGCTTGGCATCTTCAGTCTTTTGTAAAGATAGCAGTGTTAAAAAATCTAAATCTAAAATGAATACAAAATCCTTAATAATGTTTGTTTTTGTTTTTTAATGTTGCCATCTAAATAAAATACAATAGTTACAAGCTTTTCGTATCTTACAAAATATTTAGTTCAAAGTTGTTGTTTGTAATGTTTCGTGTGGGTGGCTTTGTTATATATATTTTTATACTTGACATATAAAAAGCAAACCAGAGCTCTGGTGTACCAGCCCACACACAGACACAGTTGTGGGTACACTGTGCAAATCAGTAAAATAAATGAGAGACACTAACAAGAAGAACTGCATCATCTAAGCTGATCAAGGGATTTGCTGATATCCAGGTTTAAATCAGTAGTCACGGTCAAAGCAAACACACTGCAGCCTCATCTGGGTGTTAGAGGAGATGGACACATAATGTTGACTTTCAAAACGTGGACAAATAAGAATGATTCAAATTGGCCTCATAATTAAAGGCATTTTAATTTAGGTGATTTTTCACTAGTTGGCAATTGCATTTCTGAGAAGATATAGATGTTTGTGCTACTTCATCAAATATTACAGATAAATGTCATTTTATTTTATCATGAACTAGTCAGCCATGTGACGTGCAAATATTGTGTTGAATATTGTTGGGGTTAGTCAGGTCCACTAGCAAATAAGTTAAATAACAAGGTAGTGGTTGCAGTCCTGTAATGAAGTCATAGTCTGGGTATGTAACGATATTTTTCTCAGAGAATCTGTTTAGCATTATGTAAATGTACAAAATAGTTAAGCTAGCTGTGTGGCTACATCAGTACCAGACGTTTGCTTAACCATTGCAGGCAAGTAAACATCAAATCAATCATAAATATCTCTCACTGCGATAGATCATGACAACATCTGTAAATTGAGAAGAACGAGAGGAAAACTTAAGTTCAATGTTTTATAGCAAAGCAGAATTAGGACAACAGGGTTAACACACAGCGGACTGATAATGCATCACAGTTGCAAATACAATATTAGACGTGTTTCAGTCTGTAGTTGCGTCTATACCATTATTGCACCATTGATTTTCCAACTCTTTGGCTCACACCACAACGAAATTTTAAAAGACAAATGATCAATATCATCATGGCAGTGTCAGGCTTTTCAGTTTTGTTTTCTTAACAGGAAATCAAGACTGCACCTACAGTTGTGCACTGGATCCATCTTAGTCTCCACATAGCTTTTCAATATCTAAAGGTTTCACTCATCACCACAAGCAGAAAATCTTTAACATAACACCCAGAGTACCCAGAAGAAAAAGAAAACCCTGACAGGTTTAAATAACAACAAATCACTGCCAACCTTCAGGAACATTCCAAGGAGAGTTTCACACAAAGAGCAAGTCAAGTTAAAACGCAGCAGTTCTACCTGCAGGAGCCTCGTATACAGTTCAACCTACAGGTCAGTATAAAGAAAGCTACATCAGGGATAACATCCTACTGTCACTTACCTGGACGCCTGGTAAGTGACAGTCTTTCTCGCTCTGATGCACAGCAGAGACTTTGGTGAGTCTATGTGTGGACATGTGCATGTTTCTGCAGGATTAAGTGATGCAACGTGGACTGACGGCTATATTTTGGTTCTGTACCCTGGCTCTGGATCAAAAAACACCTACAGCAACATTTATACAACCAACCATGAAGCTGTAGCTGCTCCCTTTATATCTGGTCACGACAGCTTTAAAGGAACTTAACACCTGGTTTCATATCTTAAGTATTTGTTTGTAACATGAAATATATGTAATAGTAATTTAGCAAATAGTTAAAAAAAATAATGAATTACTCAGAAGTTCAGCTGTTGTGTTTTAATCAGGGCTGTGTTGTTGTAGTGTCTCCGTGGCAACAACAAAAAAGCCATCAAATTACAATTCTTCATTGTTCAAACCTGATTGGTCCGGGGAAATATGTGACATCACTCATTTCCAAAAAACAATGAGAAGAGCAAATAAACACACAGACAGATAAATGCCTTGTATAATAAATATGATGAAACAGCAAGTATTGATCTGAATGTGACAGACAACAGTGTCTAAGACATCTAAGATCAATCACTTCTAATAAGATCTTCTCACACTCTCCTGTCAGAAGTTCGTAAAGCTTTACGTTCAAGTAAACTGCCATGAACTGTAGCTGTTGTTAGCTAATGTTAGCTCAGTTTGAGTTTGTTAGTCAGGCTGTGGACTGTGAACCCAAAGTTCTGGGGGAGTATTAGTATTTGTACCACAGGTGTGGAAGTGGAGGTTTTCAGGCCTGTGGTTCTGGAAATACTGACGCTGACGAGAGCTTGGTGAATTAAAAGGCTGAAAAGCAGATGCCGAGCTAGCATAAGTAATGTAACTGTAACAAATATATGCATACAGCTGTCCATGTTTACAACAGTGGTACTTGAAAAACACACACTTTGGGTAGATTTGTGAACAGCAGTGTGTAGATGGAAGACAGGACTTACAGATATTTGTTCTCCATCATAACGTCTAATATTCACTAGAACCTTTACAGCCTTGAGGCGTGATGTTGACTGTGACTGACTGCAGGATTCATCAAATTTGAAGATTCTGCTATGTGATTTTTATATATCATGGATATGCTTGGAGACGCCTGGGATCGTAGGAAAAATATGTCAACATTTCTAAAATGACCATATTTAAGAGGTGCAGGGAGATGAAATTAGCAGCTTGTGTTGCTCAGTTGTATTGTTCCTCTGTCCATCACTTTTATACATAAAAATAAGAAGGTGATCTTAAAAATGTAAGTGAAATTGTTCAACTTTATACTTCAACTTGGTTACATTTTCATGTAGATCAAGAATTGGATTATAAAGTTCATTCAGTGTTTCTGTTTATATTTATGCTGGATTGTCTACAGTCACCACCACGAACACAATGAAGTGTAGATAGAGACATTAAGACAGTGCCGTTAGCAGGCATGTATTGTACATAGGACAGGATAAACATATTTTTGTCTACACAGGTTATTATCAGTAGATAATTGTAGTCTGTAGTGTAATGAAAACCATCTCTACTTAACAAGAGATTTGCATGTTAATGGTTTAAATGCATACCATGCAGCCACCACATCCTGTTTTTGGTTCATGCATGGGTCCTTTGTTGTGTGTTATAATTCGCTTAAGTACTTTGAGTTTGTTTTAACTTTCAACTGTCATGTAGCCTGTGGTCCAGACTTTGGGTCTGTCTAAAAATGTTGCATACTTGTACATTAATGCTGATTGGATGTTAATGTACATACGTGAGCACTGATGGAGTTAATACTTAGTAGTGGACTTTGTAATTCTCTAAATCTTGGGTTGGTCCCTCTTCACCCATGCCCATTACTGTGTGGATATCAATGCTAATAGGCCCTGTGCTTTCATAGAGGCATGACACCAGTTTTTTCACAAAGATTGCACTGTACATCCTGATGAATTTGAGTAACTTTTGGGCAGTTGTTGTTCCTGATTTAAAACACATTACTTCAACTTAATGTGGGTAGTTTTGAAAACTAAAAAATGGCAAAGCATCTTAATTTAAAGTTTGTCTTTGTGCGTGTTAGATTAGCTTAGCATACAGCCAACAAGACAGAGGTTACAGGCAATGTAACAAATGACAACATGTCACTCATTAAAGACTTTAAGATGGAGGTCCTGTGAATACTGTAGGGCAATAAATAAATATAAGGAAGTGAAAAAACACTCTATAAGATGTGGTCACAAAAACATGTCAATCTATTTATCTCTCAAGTATTTCCTGTTTCCGTTTTAACAAGTAGATTAGTGAAGCTGCTAATTGCTAATGCATAGTCCATGAAAACAAATAAGAACGTTGTACTCTTGTGCATGTCTGAAAGTTTATAAACTATATAGCTTACATAAGAACCCAATTCATGTGTGGACCTCGACCCACATCAAATCCTCCCAGCTGTCATACTTATATTACTAGAAAACTTTACAGTGTTATGTATGTGACATAACATGAGGTCATGAAACGTTCTACGAAGTTCTGCGATGTTCTGAGATGTGATGTTTTCTGATGTGACATTTTCTGATGTGATGTCAGACTGTGTGGAAGGCGCAGTTGAAAGCATTGAATCCCAAGTGAGGGAACAGTGATAAAAGGCTGAGTGCATCTATACTGTGTGTGTGTGTGTGTGTGTGTGTGTGTGTGTGTGAGTCAGTTGAAAAGACTGTCAGCTGATACAGGAGGATGAGACACATGCACACACACACACACACACACACACACACATGCAACCTCCTGCGGAGTCTTCAAGATCAATGCTCAGGGACCAATCAAATGAAATGATGAAATCTACCTTCAAACAGCACAATGAACATCTTAAATATTGAATTTCTGTAATTTCACAAACTTTAGTTTTAAGCTTTAACTGTGAAAAAAGACAAAAAAAACATAAACCTGCAGATCTTTTACTGGCACACCAGAGGCTTGAGTATATACTTAAAGGGTCAGAAACTCACCTCAGTCTTGTCTTTGGAGCGGGGAACACTCTTGCCGTTGCTGGCTGTATCCCTGGCTGGAACCACAGTTATCTGTTGTATTGGCATGCTGCTGTTCCCATGCAACGCTCTGGTGTTACTCCAACAGCATTACCAGCACGCTGCACCTTCCTGTCCTCCGATCCGCGTCCCTACGTGAGATCTGCTGTCCCATCCACGAGCTGTTTTCGGGGGAAAGGAGGCGCCGCTGTGGGATTTCTCTCCTTTATCAGCCCAATCCAGATCATCAAGAGGAACAGCGATGGAACAAGATCAGGTCACCGTGGCAACAGGAAGATAGCTCTGGAGATGGTGGGGTGTGAGGTTGTCATGACGACTGAGAAACTACTCAACAGTGTGCACCAACTCCTCCTTCTCCACCACCACCATCACCACCACCACCACTGCCCTCCTGCTGAGAGAAAAAGACGGAGAGAGGAAGAGTTGAGATAGAACTGATCAGTAAACAAGGAGGCAGAGAAAATGTGTGTTGCAATGACGTGAGTGTGTGTGTGTGTGTGTCTTTCTCAGAGGGGTGGAGCCAGGATTTTGTCGTGCTTGCTAGGTAATAAGCATACGGTCCATGAGGATTAGGGCTTAGACTAACCTCAATCTCCTCCTCTGACCAGCGGTGCAGCTAATAAGCTTATTCAACTCTTGCACATGGACAGCAGTAACACACACACACACACAGTCTCATTGTTCAGGTACTCCCTGGTGAGAAACAATGTGTTGATAGATGTTAAGCCACTTCATTTCTTCTGCCGTGTTAAAGGAATGAAGGCACATTAGTGATGTGACTGGCCATGAAGTGACAAATCTGCACAAATCATAGCAAAACTGATCGGTCATATGTTTGGGTGAGTGAGGGTGTAATCCTATTTCAAATTGTGCGAGGCCATGAGGATTATGATTGATATAACTGGGTGACTAAAATGGGCGACTTTAAGTGAGGCGAGGAAGCAAACAACTCACAGGAAACGCAGATTATAAAATGATTGTTTACAGCCCACACGGACGTATAAAAATGTTGTTGCGGTGGCAAAAAATGGTCGTGCAAGAACACAACCCTAATAACAGATTATTTAAAATACAGGCTTTGCACGCCTATAGTACAAAACCTGCACAGGTGATTTTTTTTGCTCACGAGTGTGCAGGTGTATACAAACCGCGTTTCCCTCCCTAACTCTTCTGTTAGCTTTGTTGCACCAGATTGGGCGGGACTAAATAAACGTTAGTCATAGTTGCAATACCACCACTGAAAATCTGACATAAACTCTGCTTCTTTCTTGTTGAGTTTCAGAATCAATAAGCCCTAAACTTTCCCAACAGCAGTTAAAAGTAGCAGCACTTTGTGGTGGTTTTGTGTTGCCTGTTTTATTCAGTAGTTCTCCCCACAAGTTCCTGATTTGTTTCACCTGTGTTGTGTGACGACCCACTCTGCCCTGTCTTCCGGTTCCTGGTTGGATGGCTTGTCTTGTTCCCGGTGCAGGTACTTTAAGTGGGCGTGACAGAGGGTCTTCAAAAACCCTCTGGGTGCTCAGTACTCTCTCTCCTCCCTGAGACAACTAACTGGTTTTTGGGGTTGATGGTTTGCGTGTGTTGCTGCATCTTATTATAACACTGCATTCATACACTTCTCCACTCATGCCCTCACTTACACCACCGATCCTACTGATTTTACATACTACTGTTAGTTTAGTTTAAGTATTCTTTTCTTAATAAATCATTTGTTAACTGGCCGTATAGCCCCAGTTTGTGACAGTTGTTAGTTTCACCAGTGTCGAGTTGTCTTTCCTGGTTATTTAGTTCCTGTATTTCATTTGTTTCTTAGCATGTTCATAATATATGTGTTGCCCGTATTCTTGCCGCTGTTCCGTTCGTTCTGGAGTTGGTTTATTGGATTCTCATTTGTATTTTTGCCTCAACTGTCACAGCCACTTTTAATTTGTTTTTGTGTTTCAACCTTTGTGTTCATCCCAGTCAAGTGAGTAAAGAAAGTTCCAGATATGTATACCTTTTATCACATACATGGCACGCCCAGGGCGCAAATGTGGCCAGGACCGGCGCTGCATACACATCTTTGCAACACTACACCACCACACTAAAATGGGGAAGTCGGAGCACCGTTGCTATTGCTATTCCATTCCAACACTTGTGCTATCACTTCTTTTTAACATGCATCTACAGAAGATGTGATTATGTGCAGATGTAGGCACTCATGATGAGTATCAGGAGACAAATGGATTGTTCCGTTGCAACAGAACAGCTGCCATATCAAGAGAAACAGAAAATCACAGAAAGGTTTTTCAGAGATGTGTCTGATTAAGGGTGTCTACACAAAAATCTAGTTCACACGTTCCACCTGAGAGTATTACATGGGGAGTTTCTACTGGTAAACACACACCCACACACACACACACACACAGAGGTCCCATTAATAATTTGGGTTAATATGATCTCACTTGAACTTGAGAGGGCATGTGTTAGTTATCTCTTCACAGCTTGTGTAAGCATGTGACAAAAAGAGAGAGAGGGTGTGTGTGTGTGTGTGTGTGTGTGTGTGTGTGTGTGCATTATGAAGCTGCTGTGTGATGGTCAACATCTAAATGCTCTAGTGAGACACTCTGGGTACGTTTTCAATCCTAATTTTGATTCATTGTGTGTGATGGGACGGGGGATATCACCGATGTGCAGCAACAGATGATTTAACAGATAAGCTGTTCACTTCTGACACAGATGTGGCGACGTGTATAGATGGCATCTCCATTTACAGAGCTGGAGGTGTCGATGATCATGTTCTCTCTCCTGGTTTTCGCCCTCTTCACACTTACTGGGATGCTCAATGAGGAATGTGCACACTTGAATGGTACGTTTACAAAACACACACACACACACACAACGCAAATGTCTGACTTTGCCCGTTTAGTCACACACCATAGACAACTTGTTATTACGGAAAACAAAACTGTTAGAATCAAATGTGTTTTTAAATTTTTAAATAGTGCACTTTGCAATTATAACATCAATGTCTGACATGATTACTGACACTTTCACACATTCTGAGAATAGGGGTGGATAAAAACAGAAACACAGCTGACTGTAGTGTAGATTTCAGTTTATTTGGGTAAATCTAGCAGTCTAATACAACTGTTAAATAAATCCGACCTTAATGAAGGTTATAATGTTGCAACTTTGCTGAAAATGTTTTAGAGAGTTGATTTAACTTTATGATCATTCAGGAGGCTCTAGCTTGTGTGCCTGCCCTGTTTAGTCCTGAAATTGGACCTCAGTGGGACCTTTCCTGGTTATAATAATAATAAATGAATACCAATGTGGTGGATAAGATTTTAGAGACACCTCTCAGTATAATGCTACATAACTACATAACAGATTTTTATTATACAGATTATTATCACTATTTTCGAATGCCCCATTTTCATAAAACATGATAGAGCTCTTTCATCTTTCCCCTTAACTTAATGATACTTGTTTTGCGCTACATAATATTATCTTTGTTATAAGTTCCCATCCTAAATTGTGTCTAAATGTTTCCTTTAAAATTTAAGTTTAACTGAACTTATAACCTTCATGAAGTTTGAATTCATTACAGCACTGTTTTTAGACTGCATTGGCTTTAGTTAGGTGAACCGAATAAACTGGCAACTGAGCGTATACAGTGCAAACAACAAAACCACAAACTGCTGAATGATAATTAAACTATAAAAATAAAAATATAGTGGAATTAATTTCCCTGACAAAAATGAACATCATCAGTGTAACACAGGTCACAGAGGCACTAATGAATTCACTGTCACTGCCTTTGCCTTTATAACACATGTTTTGGTCTTTCAAGATTACATTTTCTGAGGCACCTTAGCATTTAGAGACAGCCAGGGGAGGAGAGAAAACCAGAGGTGATCAAATTTCAGTACAAACGCATGTTGCATCATTGCTATTGCTATAAGATACTTACTATACTTACTATCCAGATATTTCATTGACTTTATTGTCGTTACTTTGTGTCTAATATTGCTGTTTTGTTTCTTTTCATGCTGTTTGCTGTACATAAACTGTGCCTACAACATATGTAATTCCTATAGGTTTGGCAGCTGTTGAAAAAGCTGAAGTTGAAAAAGGAAGTGATCTTTATCATTTCTCACCCCTCAGTGTCAAAGACAGAACCACAGAGTGAAGAACTGATTGTCTGAAGGAAAAACAGCGACCTCTTTTCTTCCTGCTCGGTGCCTACTGACAACATATCAGCCAAAGTATTAACGTATGTTATCAGTTACAAGAACAAAGTCTAAACAGTGACCTCAGATTGTGTGTGTGTGCGTGTGTACTTTGTTATAGGATCCAGTGTTATTTGCTTCCAGGATGAGGCACAAAGGAGTGGCTTAAATGGTACACTGTAAAATGAAATCAATAAAGAAACGCCTGCTTTACCTGTTCCAAGAAGTATCTGACGGCTACTTTCTTTCCTCTTTGAGTGTGCACATATGAAACACACAAAAGTATCCTTTATTTTGATCTTCAGATTTGTAAAATATCTGCTGGGATTCTTCCACTGGTAAGTTTCAAAGCCGTCTTCTTTTTCCTTTCTACTTTCTTTGTCATACCTCACTGTTTTGTTCAAACAAGACGTGTATGTACGTATCAAACAAAGATCATCTCTAATGGAAATCTACAGCTCTACAGGCTTTTCAAAAATCTAGGTCAGAGGCAAAGGTGTGTTGGCAGGATTAGAGTGAGATCTGAAATGATTCTGCAGAAATTAGACATCTGAATCATTCTTGTCGGGAATCAAAGGGTGGCGCTTGTGTGAATGAACAGATCTACAGCAGTGATAAAAATGTGTGAATCACAGGCCATCTGTGTTTGGTCATTCTGGTTCCCTCAGCCTCTCAGTGATAGTATAGTATAAAGGGATGATATATTTATCTAACACCTGACCTTTTACTGCGGTTCAGCACAGCTTCATGCATGTATTAATAGGATGTGTTCATGAGAAATGTTCTTTAAAGACACTCGTGCATTTCTTTACTGTGATACTACAGCATCTGACAGTGCAAAGTCAGTGTGAACTGGATAGCTTATTCAAACGTTTTTTACCAGGTCATTTGGACTTTGGCTACAGTAAACAGATGCAACTCTGTGCTACAAAGAGCATTGTAGGTTGATGGAGGAGCATGACTCACTATAAGTCAATGACTGATAGTTACAAAAACTTGACAAAGTATATAAGGCCCCCTAGTGGAGGTACCAGGCTACTGCCTCAAATATTTCTCTTAATGTATGTAATTTAAAACTGTGGCTTTTGTCCAGACAAATAAATAAAAATTGTATTTAAGACAGCAATAAAGTATTTTCACTATGCATTTCAGACAAGTCAAGTCTAATTTAATTCACACACACACATAGCCTGATTATAAATCTCTGATTTGTAACCCACATCTCAGATTTGTTCAGTGGTTCAAATAGTGAACGGACAATGTAAAAAGGAAAAGGTGAATTCAGTTTTAATTTTCAGGCTAGATGTTGTTTGTTGACATGTACAAGCACGAAAGTGGTTTGGTAGCAGCTGGAGGAAAAAGACAGAACAACAAGAACCAGTTCAGTTTTCTGTGAATTACCTACATGTTTGGAAAATCCAAATATTCCTCAGAGAGTGTAGTTCAGCTTATTCAATGAGCCATTTAAATTATTAAAATGTATTAACATCCCTGGTGCTGTATTTGAATAGTATCATCAATACTACCACTGTAATGTAAGGTAATACCTCAGGGGGCTGTGATCAAACAAAATTTAAATCATGTAAAAGTAATGTCAGTTTATGCACACTGGAATGTTTGCAATATGGAACAAGCTTTTTAAAGTAATGCCAAGAAATCTATTTGTGATCATGGTTCACCAAAAACGGAAATTCAGGCTCTTTTTGCTTTATAAAAATGGCAGCACTACTATAAAATAGTGTAAATTATAGATAGATAATGGTGCGGAAAGTACAGATAATCATTAAACGCTTAATATTTTACATTTAAGTATTGGGGAACTTATGCCAACTACTTAAATATGTACAGTATATGTAAAAATGTTAGTGCACACACACTCACGCGTCATCTTTTAGTTGTTCCACTGTATCTCTAGTATGTCCAGTTATTTCTTCCTCATTTAAAGTTTCTGTGTTATACATTATGTTCTTAAAGGGTAACTTTAGTATTTTTCAAATTGCTTCCTATATTTTGCATTAACATGACTAATGGGGACAACAGGTTTTGAATTTAGTCCTGTATTGAGTGAGAGTGCTGCAGCCGGCAGCAGGAAAAATAGGTTGAAATGTAATCCTTTAGAGCAATTGTGCACTGTCTAAAATATGTCCATTAGAAGTGTTTGTTTTTGATGGTAATTGATTGTTCTAATAGGTGTCTTACAACAAGAACCTACAGACAAATGTATTGTTTTCTGTTCACTTGATCCCCAGTGTGTCTGACCACCTTGCTCAAAGAGGAGCCTCATTCTGAAATCCCAGGAGAGGCGACTTTTAGGAAGATAACAGTTGAAATGTGAGCCTAGTAATGCACTGGCTGGGAAGAATTTGTTGTGTGTTGGAGAACAGAAAGTGTAGCTTGGTTTCAACTTCATGGCTGAATATTTAGCTCGTTTTAACAAAGTGGATGAGGATTTTGAATGTGATGGTCGCCGGTATTTATTTGAGCTGTAGTATACGGAAAAGACTACAAATTAAAGAGCTGACAAGAAGAGAGAGGAGAGGGTCAAAAAGAGGATGAACAAGTTGCTGCAAAGCTGCAAAGCTCTGGAGACTGGTGGTGTTCCTGATGGTGCTGTGACCTTATGACCACAGATAGACCTTAAGACCACAGACCGGATCAAGCAAAAGGTACATAAAATGTTTACAATGTTGTCAGGTAAAATAACAATCTGAGCCGGTTCGTGGCAAAAACAAACACTTTTAAATAGCTGTATTTTGACAAGGGCAAGTGCCCTCAAGACTTACAGTATGTTGCAGCTGGTTTTTCGGCTTTCAGCTACAGCATTCTGACTCTGTACTTGACTAAATTCAAAATGTATTGTCCGCATTAACCACTTAGACACAAAAACATGTAAATAGGGGCTGAAAATGTACTGAAGTTACCCTTCATTGTGCAAATGACACATAATGTAATGACGTGCTATGTGTTGGGTAGTTGTGTAGATGGACCTGCCATTCACTGGCTTTGAGCTGACCTTCATCATCATCGCCTTCGTCATCTTCTCGCTCTTCAGCTTGGCTTCAGTCTATATCCAACAGAAAGAGGAGCGTCCAGGTATAGAGTCTTCCTCCACTGTCAGACACACACACACACACACACACAGATAAATGTCAGCTTCTCTAATATTGTCTGCTCTCTTTCAGAAAAAGAAACCTATGAAGCAAAGTCACAACCATTTATCAGAAAGCTCAGAAAGCAGAGAGTGATCATCAAACAAGCTGGACAGTATCCATGAAGAGAAAGTCCAGGTTTTTCAATGAACTGAGAAGATTAACTTTGTTTTGAACTGTTTTTTAGTCAAAAGAAGGTTATTATGACACATAGCATTGAGCCAGCATTCAGTGCACTTTGTCTTCCCAATGATGAGGAAACAATAAACTTGTTCCAGATGAATGATGCCGTGAGCCAACATCATATAGCATATCAACATGAATAGTAAACAGTAAATAAATAAGTCTTATGTAAGAAAACTGATACTGTTGACAATCTAACATGGCATGTGATTATTGCTGTAGTGCAGGAACACCCAAATATCATGACATTCAAATTAGTTGGGTGGGAGATGCTAGAAATCCAGTTGTTGTCCCCCTTAACTTTGTTAAATTAGGATTTGGGTGAATCTATAAAATCCTCCTGAGTAATGGACTCCTTGCACTTACTGATCAGTTGTAATTACAAGTTAAGCTTTACAATCTTGCCCTGAATTGAACTGCTCAGGTAATGCTCCCTCTGAGGATGCATACAAATCCTACCCCCTTTACTGAAACAACAGACACCCAGTATCTTAAATCTGTCCTTTGTCGTCTATAATAAAACCATTTGAATGCTGGATAATGGTATGGTCCATGCACCTGCCACAAAAAGGTCAAAAAGTGCATAATGCTTAATCCACTGTGCGTTTTTGTTAAAACTAGCATATATACATAAAATGAAACAAAAGTGAACTGTGACTATTTGTTGACCATTGGATTTGGTTTGCAGATCCCCCCTGATATCTTTGTGCCACCACACCTTTCTAAAATCAGATGCAAGTTCTTGTTCTAGGACATAAGTGAAATGCTTGCTCTTTAGCCCCATCTGCAGTTTTCATAAAGTATCACATCAACATTCGAGGGTGATTTTTTTCATCCTGAACCTTATTCTTCCATCTTTTGTGTCAAAGTGTCTCATGGAGACAGCATACAGCTACAAATTGGGCTACAATGTAATCTTTATGGACAACTGCATTCTGTCAAAGTTAGATGCAGTCTGACTTCACTGGCTAATGACAGAACAATCCTACAGAGAAATGTTTTCTGTTCCTTTCGCTTGATTCACTGTCGAACCAAGTCTCACCCAAGGAGCAGTCTTGTTCTGAAATCTGAGAGGTGAGGTGACTTGTTGCAGGAAGGCAACAGTGGAAATATGAGTATAGTAATGCAAGAATGGAGAGAGAGGAGTCCCAGGTAGAGAAGGGCGAAGCAGCTGCTGTGAGGCTGCAAAGCTTTGCAGACTGGTGGTGTTCCTGTGGGAAATCTCCTGATGCCCACAGAGGATATTTCTCAGTGTGGATCATATGAAAGATACAAAAAAAAAATTCTCTGTAGGGTCATGTAGGACATATATAATACTAGTCTGAGCCTGTTAGTAGCAAAAAAAAGCACTTTTAATGGCTGTATTTTGTTGGTGTACAACTATCTGCAAGGATTACATTTTGTGGAACACTCAAAATTTTGTGGCACACTTTTAAATTTCAAATTCAGGTGAAGCACAAATTAAATGAAAACATGATGCTTTTCTCTGTGTCCTTTGTGTGTTTGTATCTGCTGATACAAGGACCACAAAGATCCATACCTCACTTTAAAAGTCCAAACCACAGCATGGACACTGGGTTTGTGTGTCCAGAGAAGCCGCTGTGTCTGGGTTAGGATTTAACAAACCAAGTGACTTTTGGCCCCTGAAGACCTATTGGGGTGACATCCTGGGGGGTTAGAGGCTACTCCCTGTTGAGTTCGCCCCTTGACCCCTGAGCCCTCCGTCACTCCCCGACAGTCAGCCGTCTAGTTGCCGACGCGGAGGGGGCGGGGGCCTCCAGAATAAAGACAAAGTTAATCAACCATCGTGAGAGTGCAGGAGAAGAAGAAAACCAAACGCCCGACTCATTTGTGCTGTGTGATGTGTCCTGATGGTCCATACTGTTTGTGTGTATTGGGTGTTCACTGCTGTTCATGTGTATATGCATCTATTGGGGCCTGTATTGGGCAATTTGAGATAAAGGGTCTTAACAGTAATTAAGCTCGGGCTGGCTGCGGCCCTCATTAACACTGACGACCTTATGGCATGACAACAGACCCACTATCACTCCAACGATGGACAACGAACTAACCCATCAGATCACAATCAACACTTGTACACACACAAACACAGAGACATAGACTACAGGACTACACCTCAAAAAATCATATTATAGTCACATAACATCTCTGTTACTTGATCTATCACCAACACTCCTCAAAGTATACATTTAAATGAGTGTATATTAAAGTCATTAGCTTTTTTTTTGTGTATTTTTGTAGCTCTATTAATCAGCTCATTTAGGTATTATAACACTGTACTCATAAAAAGTAACTACTACAAATAAGTCTGACCAATGAGGCAAGAAACACAAGATTTCAAAAAATAATCACAAGATTTCCTTTTAAAAAGACAAATTAAAAGGAAACTTAAATCAACAAATGCAGATGCTTTCATAAATGGCACACCGGGTTAATAAAAGGTCTCATATGTGAACATGAGGTGGATGGTATAGATAAAATCATCTATTATATCACACAATCAAAAAAGGCTGCAACTAATGATTATTTGCACTCATCTATTAATCTGCAGTCTTCTTCATTAATCATTTTTTTCCAGTAAACTGTTAGAGAATAGTAAAAAATGCCAGACCATTGGTCTGAAACACAAAGATATTCGTTCATATTCATCAAAATACAATACCAAGCGAGGCAGAAAAAGCAAGTAAGAACATTTGTTTTGTAGATGAACTTATATCAATCTCTATTGTATATTGTGATAGTGTGTCTTGATAATTTCCTGTTTAAAAACAAGCAGACAAACTTCAGGGACAGGTGCCAAAGTGTCTGTATTTATATATTTGAACATGTTAAGCGTACCTGTGTACGATGCAATAATGTTCGGCTCAGTGTAAAAGAAACAGAGTCTTTTTATGATGCACTGTTCCTCTTAACAAGTTTTATCAGAGAGGAAGTTCTTTATCTGTGCGTCCTGGTCAGGAGATGATGGGAGAGGAAGAAGAAAGTGAAAATTCAGGAGGGGAGGAGAGGCTGAAGCTTCCTCTGTAGTCGTAAAGATCACAGCTAACTAGGAACACTATCACTACTATAACAGTAGCAATAACCACTCTGCGGTCTACAACTCTGTCCTGACTCACACATTAACCCAAAATGTACTTAAAATGGCCACACACAAAAAAAGAACCAGACATTAAACTTTGTGATCATCAAGGTAAATACATTCCTCACATTAATACTTTCAAGACTAAACTTCTGATTATTGACTCACCCTGAGTGTCAGCCATGCCAAGTCCAAGTAGTAAAAAGATTTTGAAGGATCTCATTGCTCATACTCATTGTAAATGGTCAGCTCATAGGGCTGGTTAGGATGTAAAAAATGATATGATTAGATTTGGTTCAGATTAGAATATTTTAGAATATACATTTTATTACCTAATTAATCTGCCGATTATTTAATTGTTTTATAAGTCAGTCTGTAATAACAAATTCACTCGTTCTGTCTGAGCAACAATTTAAAATCCAAATGTGTTCAATTTACAGTGATACAAAACACAGAAAAGCAGCGAAACCTTTTCACATTCAAGGCTGGGACCAGTGAATTTTAGGCACCTTAATTGATTATCAAAACACGTATTTCTTTCAACCAACTAATCAATTAAATGACTAATTGTTTCAGCAACACCAAGAATAGCAAGAAACTAGGGTGCACAGTCTAGCTGAACTCTGTCTAAATGAATCTAAAACTGGCACAAAAAAAATGTATCTTAATCAAGATCTAATCAAAGCATAAGCAAAGTTGAATGAAAAGTGAGCAGATATTCTATGTCAGCTTTCAGTACTTCAGTGCTACAGACACTTTCATTTGAGCATAATCAGTTCAATCAAAAGAAAATTAATCCATTCAGTCATTTTTTTCTGTTTAATATCATCCTAAACTGAACGTGTTTGAGTTATGTTATGAGGTGATGAGTTGTTATGAGTTCATGGGACATAACAAGACATTTAAAGACGTCAGCTTCTTAAATCTTTGGATTGCGATTAGCATTCGTAAATTACTGGCACGTGTTCAGTGCCAAAAAAGAATTGATGTTCCCAAGAATAACCTTTAACTGTGAGGCGAGGTTCAGCAATGCGGTGCAGCCCTACCAAGGTAGTGAAGCAGGTTGCCCTGGAGGTTGCCCTCTGTGTGTGCCTCGTAGGGGAGTGTTTGAGCAGGCTGGGTAATCCCTGTAAAAACGTATAATCCCCAGGAAGAGCAAATATTACAACATGCTCTCCTCAGTCTCACAGAAAACCTGGTGGGGAGAATTCAGTACGATTCACTTGTTTCTGTTTTGAGGGTCACACAGAAAGAAACAGAGAGAGAGAGGCTGAGAGAAACTGAGATTTGGCTGCAGTTGGATGAAGCGGATACCAGGTGGCTCTGAATGACAATTGAGAGTAAATTAGCATATTCAAATAGGGAAAATAAAAGTTTTTTAAAAGACAATGGCAGCTGATATGCAAAGTGCTGCTCGACCACAGAAACAAACTACATACCTCGGCTGAGTGTTTGCTGCAGGATGAATGTGTGTGTACGAGAGTGTATGTGCTTTTACGTTGGCCGAATCCATGAGGAATCTCTGTAATTTCGAGCAACATTTTTGCAAACACCATAAAGCAATAAAGGCAACATTTCCAAAGACATAATGACACTGACAAATACACACACACACACACACACATACACGTGCGCACACAGCACCAAAAACACAAACGGAGAAGCTTTGACATCTTTTGTCTATTTTTTAGGTCTAAAGCGAGCCGGCGGTCCAGATGCTTGTTCAAAGTCTCTGTGACTATTTGGAGCCCCCTGGTCCATTAGTGTCCTGCTGCTTCTCTAATCCTCATTCACATGTAATGGCTGACATTTCATCTTAATGTGTTAATTCATTAGCTGGGTGCTGAATGGAGAGTCTCAGTCCACAGAGACGGCCGTAAGCAGACACGCTAATGAGTCTCCACACTTTGCAAAAGCCACCGGCAACCGTAGAGCTGAGTGAGGTTACCTGCTGCAAGAAAATCCCCCTGGTGTACCATCGGCTGACAACCTGCAGGGGAAGTACGGCTTTTTTAATATTTTGAAATGAGTGCAGATACAGAAGAAGAGCTGAGAAAGCCTACTTCAAGAAGTGCAGATACAGAAGAAGAGCTGAGAAAGCCTACTTCAAGAAATATAAGCATCTTTCCTCAAATGTTGAATGTCTGAACACAAGCACCTACTTTGCCTCAACAAAAAAGTCTAAAACTGACCAAATTTGTATTTAAATGAGGAGACATGTGATCGGTAACAAGTAAACAAGGTCATAAATCTGCCGATTCCAGCTTACCTTTCAGTTTTTACATTTGGGCAACCTTTATCGTCGGACACGAACATTTATTGGTGATTAAAGAATAAATAATAAAGACGAGGAATGCGATCAAGCATTTGTTGCTCTCACACTATTTGACAGTTTTTGACAAAAAATAGTTTCGAGCTGACTTTTTTTAAGGATTGAACAAGCTTTTGGAAAGCCAGAGTTTGATTTTCACGCTGAGGATCACAAAAACACATTTGTATCTATTTAACTACACACCTACAAACACACCCTCCCCACAAAGAAAGACACCGGTGCAGACAGATAGGGACAGTAGACGGCATCCCAGACAGACAGACAGACTTCTTTCAGCATTGTTAGTCCAGTGCATCACTGGATTTCATTCAGTCGGCGCCCCAGCACCAAAATGCTCAGTGCAAACACCCCCCCCTCTCTCTTCTACAGCACCGATACAACCGCACCACCCAAAAAAAAAAAAAAAAAAGCTCCAGATGTGTGTGTGTCCTCAGTGCGGGGGTAGGGGGACAACTATAGAAGAAGGGATCTGGATTTGAAACCTGCTACTTCTTAAATCTTTGCTCTAATGTTAAAAGTGATAAATCAACACTGCCTTCTTCACTCATAGTTGCACACATACACACACACACACACACACTTATCCGTGCATGCACATAGATGCAGCAGGAGAGTGTGTGTGTGTGTGTGTGTGTGTGTTCAAGGGGCAGTTGGAGGGTAGGGAGGGGGCTTCCTGTCACTTGAATTACTACATGTGGGGTCAATATGTGCAGTGCTGAAGCGTGTGTGTGTGTGTGTGTGTGTGTGTGTGTGTCAGGGGGTTGAGGTGGGGGCTACTTTGGTAGCTACACCCCTCCCTCCACCCCCAAAAGCCTGTATAAAGGAGGTGGGGGGAAAAGGCACCTTTGTCACTTTGCTCTCAGACACAGAGACAATCACACACACTCTCACTGGACACACAAACACTTTGGACACACACATTCCTCTGGGACATACTGATTGAAGAGGTACTTCAGTGTGCTGGACTCTGCCCCCGTGGATCTTCAGGACTGAAACAGAAAGGAAGGAGAAAGAGAAACCACACTGAGCATCATCAGTCCAGACTTTTGGAAATTAATCCACTACCGCGCAGCCATGAGGATCTTCAACCTGCTCTATCTGCTCCTGCTGCTCGTAGCTCTTGTAGCATCAGTCTCCTCTGCCAGACCAGGTAAGCAACCAGCAACTTTGGCCGTACACATCTCCATCCACTGGCCGGCAGGTGTGCGTTGAAATCGGACAGTTCAAACAAATAGTCCCGGTCAACCGTTCAGAGAGCGTTCTAAATCACTGCGCGGTCAACGTACGTTAAATGAGAGGTAACCATAGCAACAGCACTGCTTCCATTTCTTGCTCGCTAGCTAACAGACATAACTTAAACGCATTATCATCTAAATTAAACGGAGTATAAACTTTAAAAAATATTAATAGAAGAATTCTGTTATCTCGCAGTAACGATATAAGCACGATAAAACACACCGAGTTTAAAAAAACAAAACATAACGCGTCATCAATCACGATGGCGGGACGTTAACTAGCTAACCAATTTCCTTGGATGTATGTTGCGTTCACGAGTTGTCGTACATTCTGTAATTGCGGAAACCTGTTACCGTCAGCCTCTTAGTAAAACAACCGGTGACAAAGAGCTGCAAAGCCAGCCCTCGCTGTCGATCGATACATCTAAATAAAATCAAATAAACTTGTTAATAAAACTTGTCGACACTAGAGCAATGTGAACTTGCTAACTAAAAAAAAAAAAATTTAAAGTTTTTTTTTTTTTTTAATCTTGCTACCCAATCCGCTACAAATCTAATCTAACAGGATTAAATTCCTAATTTAATTTGAATTTGATCTGGTATGAGAACACGACTGGAAATTGTGTTGTCTTAGAATAATACGAGGTTTTATTGCTGCTGTTGTTGTTGTTGTCATTTTCCCAACACGGCCTGAATGCAGCACTAGAATTACTTTCTAGTATGTTCGGTTATGAAATTAGACCGTTAAACTTAACCGTTAAAATATTCATCTTTTTAACTTTCTTAATGTATAAATCTGACTACAAACGATAAAACTCGGTATGTAGGTTAAAGGTTTTGCTTTTGAAGCAGGTGCTACTTTTTTTTGCGCAAATCCAAGCTCGGTTTGCGGTTTATCAGCTCCTTGGCAAACAGCGGCTGTTAAACAGAGAGGAGGCTTTTGGTGCTGGAGGTCGTGACTGGGCTCATGTGATGATGGAGAGGATGAAGATGGAGGGAGGGCAGGGGAGCGGAGCGCCGCCAGGGGTGGAGGGGGGATCGCACAGCGACCCCTGTGAGCTCCATTGTCCGGCGGCTGGAAGGGCTCCGGCGCGCTTTTGTTAATCACGGTGTTAAAAACGCCATGCAAATACCCGAGCTTTATTAACATGACATGGAGTAGCAGTGCCAAGTGTAAAGAAGCTCTACCTTCAGGCGTGGGGAGCTGTTTCTTTCAGGAGGAAAGAGAGAGGGGGGGAGGAAGAGGGCAGCCATAAAGTCATCTGGCAGTTTATCTCTTCCTGGGCTTGGCTGGCAGTCTGTGAACCGCGGGAGTCAAAGTGGATTTATTAGGGACGTTTAAAAATAATCATGTGTTAGGTCTCTGTGTCCCAGTTTATTAGAAGGGGGTCGCTCTGTTGTTGGAAAATAGGTCTAAACAATAAAACCCCATGAAAGGTAGCTTTTCTTTGGATAAACTAGGCCACAAATAGGCTTACCTGGAAAACAGTGTGTTTTATTATAACTCTCCTCCATTTGGGATTAATTAGCCCTGTCAGGTCCACCTGCAGACATAAATCTCACCTTTACACCTTCATTTGATAAGCATGCCAGCAGTCTCTTGTGTTAAATATATAGATTTGTAGGCTGCGAATCTAAACTCAAAACATCTTTTTTCCTCCAGATTTTCTCAACCTGAGGAGAAGATATCACAGACACCACTGCCCACACAGACGCTGCCTGCCTCTCCACTCCAGAGTACCCTTCCCCTAAGGTAAGGAAAGACGTGTGCACTTGTACATGTGTTTCCGCGTAAAAGAGGTTATGAGGCGAGCTGTGCCATGCATGGAACAAAACAAGGTTACAGAGCTGGCAGGTGGCACTTAAAGAAGGTGTGTGTGATTAGTGACAGGGGTGTGTATTCACGCAGAACAGGAGTGCGGCTGAAAGGGGGAAAGGTTTGGACATAAATCTCACTAACGATGAAGAGGAAGGCTTTTAGTGCCACGAGGAGTGTTTGAGGAGAAAGAGAGAGGGGGGGGTTCAGTTTAATTTTTGACTGCTGTACATGCACCACTTAAAGCCCTGAACTCCTTTTTAGCAGGACACTAAATTATGTGTTTTCATTACAGGTTGAAGCACAAGAATGAGGAGGAAAAACACGAATACGACACAGCGGATGGGTCCCAGCACCAAGACGTGGATGTGAAGTGGAAAACTATGGGACACCGTGAAAAAGACTGTTGTGTATATGTAGCTACAAAAGAGCTACAAGAAACTGTAGCTTGTGCATGATCATTCCCAACAAAATATAAAACCATGACATGTTTTGGCATCCTGGTGGACACAGATCTGGGTTTGTCCAGTTGGAAGCACCTTCCCTCTTTGTCCTGAAAAGTCAGTAAATGTGTACTGCAGAAGAAGAAGGGACGAGGAGCTACATCATCTGTCATCAAGCATGTTCGACATTCAACTTAAAAGCTACGGACCAAAGAGCTGTAAACATCTTAGTGACTGCAGCTACGATGAGCAGCATCCGCATAGTACTCCTACAAAGTGTTTATAATGCATGTATGCACTTCAAATGTTTATTGAATTACATTTAAAACTTTTTAATAAAACATGTATCAATGTAATCTTTGAGTTTGTGTGTGTGTGTAGATGCCTTAAGGATAACTGCTTGAGGACTTCATTTAAATTCAGTATATTTAGGGACAGAGTTAAATATGTGTAACCTAAGAGCCCGACATCAAACAGTGCTCCAGCTACCTGCAGCACTCTAGATAACTCTGGGCTCCCAGGAGAGGCCACATGGGAAAGGAGTCGTAAATGCAGCGCTCCCTGTGGAGTTACGGACGCCGGAGCATAAAGAAATCACAATGGGGAGCAAACACCAAGGGCTCGGATGACGACCTCCATATTTCGTTAACGTAGCTTCCCGTGACTGTTGAAATTTAACACAGAAAAGGTGAGGCGGGCAAAAGGACATTCACACCAGCCACAACGTTGACAATGAGAAGTGTTTGTATTGTTTGGGGACCTCTCACAGTACATTATACAAAATAAACAGTGGTGTCTTGCTCGGGTTTCACTGAAACTGTCACCCCACCTCCTCCTGTTAAGAGTTAAACATCGATTAAATAAATAAAAACATGAGAATATTAAAGATTTATTGAAATCAGTTCACAGGTACACAAAATTAACACCAAATACATCATTTACACATACACAATCAGACATAAAATAGCATTTTACAGCGTTACTTAATCTCTTTCTTCTGTTTGACCCTGATAGGTGATAACCTCTCCCTCCTGTATCTCCTGCTCCTTCAGCTCCTCCTTAGTGCCGACGATCTCTAAAACAATTTCGACCCTTCTGATTCTCTCACAGTAACACAAGTGGCAGCACACACGGGTCACTGGGGGTCGTAAGACAGTGATAAAAACCCCTCACCTCTGATCTGTGACCCATGACTCCTCTCCTCCTCCCACTTTGCCTCTTTAACTGTCCTCCACTTACAGCTCACCTCCTCCTGCGTTATCTGTCCATCTCAGGTGAGGATGAACCCTCCCGTCTTACCTGTGCGCGCAGGTGCTTGTGTGCAAAGGGATTTCCTTACTTTTTAAGTCTTTTTATCCAGTGTTTCTTCAAGCTCCAATCCTCTCTTTCAAACCCACAGTCCCCCCTCTCCTTTGTGTGAGGAGAGCAGATCGAACTCTGACTCCCAGGCCGAGATGAGTGTGTGGTGGCTGGTTCACATGGAGGAGGAGGAGGAGGAGGTCGGACTGTGGTCAGTGCTGAGCAGTAAGGTTGAGCAGCCTCTTGCTCAGCAAGGTGTTGTGCTGTTTCAGGTACTCTATCAGGTCGGCCTGCTTCTCCACCACCTCCTCGAGACTGGAGCCTTCTCTGTGACACAAACAATAGCACATAAACTCCTTATCTGTTTATGGATAACAATAGTTATCTACTATATTGTCTTAATGTCCACAAAACCCATAAAAGGACAAAAAAAGACCAATGAATTGATCTTAAGTATGACTCTAGGTACATTCAGACAGAATTCGGCACTGTGGCGAGTTTTCTCATTTATTTGAGTGGGGGTTGTGCATTTTGGCTGTGTGTCCGCCATAAAACGGCAGAGAAGTTAAGCCAGATCCAACTTTTGGAAAAACGGATCTCAAGATCACGCTGCTGCCGCCAATCAGACGATCAGATTGGGCAAACCTCCACAGTCAGCCTAAAATGTCTCTGAAACTGACACTATCCGGGTGGATTCGTGAACTAAACACTGATACTTTACCTGTTGCGTTCTGGCTTTTAAAAAAAATTTCATGTACCCAGCCTCTAGTTTTTAGTTTATTTTGAGAGAGCAATCATTGGTTGAGAGACATAGACAGTGAGTGAGAGTGAGGGAGCGCCAGCATCGATAAAGCCGGTAAATCAACAAAATAAAAAGTAATTTCTTGATTGTTACGTTTAACACAAATAGACACACCCCCAGCAGCCCCACCTCACCCCCTCACACCGCCGGATAACCCTGCAGCGATTGGCTGCAGCTCCTGATTCTGTCTGAATGTATCGTAAGTATGACCTGATATAGCTAATCCCTCTGCGACTATTAAAACATTGAGTTAGTGATGTTTGCTAAATGTTTTAGCTGTTTTAAGAAAATCACTAAGCCTTTCTTTAAAAGAATATACAGTACATCTTCAGTCGGAACAAATGGGCTCAGGGCTAAAGTTGAGTTGTTTTGGGTCTTTTCAAGAGATTTGTTTAACAGTACCAAAAATATACAACGTGGCTAACATTAAAAAGTAATGGATTAATAAATATTCCGTAATGGATTTGTTCAAACATGACAAGATGGTTATGAATATAACAATAGAGTTGTTCAGACTGGAGCTTCGTTGGAGAAAATATATTTCAGTTTGCAGAGCAGAGAGGCAACTCAGAGGCTTATTCAACCAGTGTGTGTTTGAGTGAAATCTGTGTACCTGAAGCCGGTCTCAGTCGACAGGTTTGTAACACTGAAGTTGTGTGAATGCTCTTCTTGGCTCACGTCTGGTGCAGCTCGCTCCCTGTTGAATTGCATCACCTTGACTATAAAAAAACAAACAAACAAAAAATCTTCAGCGACTTTTCTAATAACATCATCACACCGGTGTTGTGTTTTGTCAGGTACACATAAAGACGCAGACATTACTGGGGCAGCGAGAGCTGTCCTACAAGCAGGTGAGAAACAGCACACATTTGCTTTTTTTTTTACTGTTTTCCATCCCTCGCCCTCTCCTAAACACACACAAGCTGTTATATCCTGCACTTAGGCCTTATGGGCTGCCATATCCTGCACTCAGACCTCTAATTCTCACACCCTAAACATACACCTTTACACAAGAGGCGGGGTTATCAGGAAGGTGTGGTTGTAGAGTATACAGTAGCTAGGAGGGGAGCCAAGGCAAAATTATGGGAGATGTTGGTGCTGTTTGAATTAAGATAAGGCAGAGAGGTGTGTGTGGTTTGCAGGGCGAGTGTGTGAGGAAAGGGCAGAGGGAGGAGCTGGCCGAGTATTGATAAGACTTGAGTGTCATTAGCCAGAGGAAATTGTCAGGGAGGTTCTAAAGAGCGCTATCTTTACTTTGCTACAGTGCAGCATCTCAGCATCCACACTCACACACAATCTAAAGAAATACTACACATTCCTGCATAATGAGGACCTAAATCTGTGTGTGAGTGTAAAGTGTAAATACAGCAATAGAGAGCAGGTATGCGAGAGAGAGAGACATTCCTGAAAGACAGAGAAGATGAAGAATTGGAGGAGAACAGAAGATGGTAAAAAAGACAAAAAGTCTGCATTGGCTGAAAAGCAAACTGTTGTCACTGAATACCAGAAAATAACAATAAACCTGACAAACGTTTGTCAAGTTTACATACATTACTGAGAACAATCAGGTCAGGTCAGTACTTTAATGAAAGTGAAAGCAAAAAAAGACCCCATTTTTGTCTCTGTGGTTCTGGTTAGTATTACAGAAACAGTCATATAGGTCATATAGGTAAGTCAATAAGTTTTCATTATAAAAGGTGAGGTGAGAAATTCCTTAAAAAAGGTCCAGTGTGTAAGATTTAGGGGGTTCTGTTAACATAATATGGCAGAAATGATATATATTATAATATGAGAATCATCATGTTTTGAGACTTTTATATGTGCAGGTATCAGAGGTTCTTAACAGACAAACTAAACACCAGCTCTAAATCTGGTCCTTCACATTCTTCACCATAGTCTCTCCTTCATGCTACGAAATAGAAGGTGAGGCGACAGGGTTACAACCAACAACTGCGCTGCTAGATGCCACTAAATCCTAAACACTGGTCCTTTAAAAGTTTCTTAAACTTTATTTTACAAAGACACGATCCAATCATGATTACTGACACTGAAAGAAGGTGTGAGGTTTATTATAGATGAGTGACGTGTGAAATACATGCATTTGATAGAATGTCATGCTATAATTATCCTGAGAGGGACTTGTAACACAGTGTGGATATTCAACTGTTGTGTTGCGTCATACTGAGTAACACTTCTGTTAATCAGTTTTCATTTACCCTGATTTCAAACATATTTCCACTACGCTAAGGTTCCACCAGTTAAGATGCATGTAGGAACCAGAGTTATGGTTCTATTTGTATTATGACAAACCTGTAAATATCCTGAATCAGTGCACATACAGAATGAATGTTCAGGAAGTCTTTGGGGACGTCTGTGGAGTTCAGTGTATTACAGCAGGGGGCAAAAAACACATAGACACACCAAGATAGATGGATGGGTGGATGGATGGAGAGAGGGAGCAGTGTAAAGAAAGTGACACATTTCACACGTCCTTGTTAGAGACTGTCACACACTGACAATCACTGGACAGACAATGCTCAGACCTGGTCTGCTCAGATCACACATTAAGAAGTGCACATTTCCAGGTGATAAGAGTGAAGCTGCAGAGGTGCTAACAGCTAATGGTACCACATATAGTGTTCGCGACTTTGTACTTCCCCGGATCAAAATCAAACAAATGGGAGGGAAATGGATCCCCCGGGCCACCGTGGAGATGAAGAGAGGAACATAGTAGTCCAAATAGTTCAAAGGACGCAAGTCTACAGTCTGCTGAACAAAGAGCAGTATCTGTGGTCTATAGACCAAATTATTATGTATGTAATAAAGAAATATACTAGTTTACACTTGAAAATGATGAATGTGGATGTTAAACTGCTAGTTTACACTTGAAAATGATGAATGTGGATGTTAAACTGAGAAAAAACACATCATATTTACAGTTTTGGTACTTTTAAAAAGGATGAATACAACTTGTAAATCTTGGACTGGCATCAGTTTGGGCACTTTGGGTAATTTAGCTCTGATCCTACCACTGTTTTTTTGCAGGTTTGATCCTGCTCAATCTGCAGTGTGTATTATGCAACTATAACAGGATTACCGTGGAGTTGCTAAAGGGTTACTTCAGCACACTTAAAGAAGTTATCTTTTCATTCACAGAGACTCTGACACTGACTCTCACCCTCCATCCACCCAGACCCCATACATTACATTCACGCACACCATTTATTTAACATTTTCTGGACTATGACGCTGTTAAATATCTTGCACATTTAAAATATTTTGCATATTGTGTGTGTGTGTGTGTGTGTGTGTGTGTGTGTTAACCCAGTGCCCTGCAGTGCTTACACTAAGTTCTGACCAGGCAGAGGAGAAAGATGTATTCTAAGTTAAGCCTTTGAAGGCCAAGACATGGCTTTGATGTGTATGTAGCTCTATAGAAGAGAGTGTATTCATGTTAAAATGAGAGCGGTCGAAACATACAGCAATCCTCAAAGACACACACACACGGGCACACACACACACTTACAATGAGCATACACTTCAAAGAGAAGTTGAACGAGGCCTTCCTGTATGGACTTCATAGCTGCAGGCATTATATCTCTGCTCCTCTGTCTCCTCTAAAAAAAGAGAGTTTTTCTTTTCTCCTTGTGAACTCGGCGATGTCACCTTGACTCTGCATCAGTCGGAGAAAATGTGTGCGCGCGCGCTTGTGTTTGTGCTTTAAAAGGTTTGACCTGCGAGGCGTCGCTCGGTTTGGGTCGTGCCTGACTGCACTGATCTGAGCAGGAATGCGGCGGGCGAACAGAGATACCCCCGTCACACACAGGATCACCCTTACTGTAAACAACGGGACAATGTGTGTGAGTGTGTGTGAGTGCATAGGAGTGTTTGGGTGGAGTGGGCCGAGGGTTACCCTTTGGCTAGGCTAAATCCTAATGCCTCTTATCTTCTCTCCTTGGCTCTCTGGTATCTCGAGTCCCAATCTGTGCCCCTCAGCTGCCAAACACAGCTTTAATATGGATTTCCTTTCATTACAGATTCTTCAATATCAATATCCTCTGATACAGCAGCTTTAATAGCAGTTTTCCTTTAGATACTGAGATGAAGGCCGGCGCGTTGAACCTCACCTAACATTCTGGGGAATATCTAAATATTTGTTGTTATTGTAAAATCACTGTTGACGTGTCATGGCTTTTCAAAGAATATCACAGATTGCAATTAAGAGATTTGTCTCAATTTAAAATACACACTGACGCAGATTAACCACAGACAAATTTCTTTCTTTAAAATACTATTTAGAGTATTTTTGAGTGCCAATTTAGGTTTTCTAAAAAAGAAACATTTCTTTTCCTATTTTACAAACAAATATACACCACATAAAACCAGAACTACACCAGGGTTTAAAAAGTGTTTTGTCAGAATGATCTGCCTCAATAAAATACAGTCTAAAACAAGCAAAAACATGACTTACTTTTGGTACTTGATAGTTTACTGAGGTCTGATACACAGCACCATGTGACAGTTTAGTCCCAAGATTGAACTACCATTACATGTAACCCAATGTGACGATTGAATTTCACATGGAATTATTCCTTGAACCTATAAATCGTGTAAAAGTCATGATTTTTATACATTTTTATACCTTATTGCAGAATTACATAAGTGCCAATAGAGCTGCTGTAGGATGTGTCCTTCCTGTCTTTTAAGATTGTGATGTTGACGTGAGGCAATTGCACTCGCTAAATTTGGAAGAAGTGTTTCCTGAGAAAGATGACAACATATTTCAATAGCGAGCAGGATGAGAACATGATGTATGCCATGCTAAAGGCACTGAGGCTACTGTGATGTCAGCATGCTCACATGCTGATATATAATGTTATAGTAAGTGTTTATATAATGTTTATCATCTTAGTTTAGGGTTTTATCACACTAACATTTGTGAATTAACATTAAACACAAAGTACAGCTGAGGATGACTGACATGTCCAAGGTTCCTGCACCTTCTTAATCCTGACATTCAAGGACTTTTCAAGAGTTTTCAAGGGCTACTTCCCTCAAATTTAAGCACCTAACACAGCATAGTTTGAGACATGGATTCAATTTATAATAACAGGCTTTACAGAAGCTCATAGACAACAATTAAAAAGACCATGTGGTCTCTAGCCTTCTCTAACACAGCACACCAAAACAACATATTGTGTAAATTGAGCTACAGAGACTTGTTTTCAAGTTGATAAAAATTTAAGCACTTTCACACGTGTCTATTTATGTTTATTTTTCCATATTTTCAGGCCTTGATTTTCTTGGAGGAACCATGAATGTCATTAATTTGGCAGGTAACATAAACTAAAGTATTCAGCTAATTAGAATTTATACCAGATGGTTGGGATTCACGCTTTGGGAAACATGCATGTCTGTCACATATAATCATAAAAGAACAATTCAAATGAGCTCCAACTTTACATTCTTACTGAAACTGAATCAGTAATAAGAAGAATAGTTAATAAGTCATAATAATAGTATAATAACAAGAACAATAGTGGTAACAAATAGTCTAGGCAGTGTCCTCATTCAGGATCTTAGTGGCCCGAGGCTAGAAGATCCTCCTGAGCCTCTTGGTGCTGCCAGCAACCAAACAAAATGTTCTAGTGGTGACATTTAATCATAATTAAGTTATTAGAGGTCTAATTCAGAATTCAAACCTTCACAGAGAAAAATAATAGTACAAAAAAAGACATCAAGCTGAGTGAAATCAGCGAATGAACTCTCCTGACACAGCAGTAACTTCTAATTCGGCTGATCCTAATGAGTGAAACCGCTGACAACCACGACCTGCACATGAGACGTCACCTGTTTTATTCGAAGCATGCGCAAAGAGCATGTTGGGTCTAATTATAAATGTCTCCACCTGTCAGTATTTCATTATTTTCTCTGGCATTGCTGTGTTTTTTTAAATTTGGGGGCAGCCTAAGCTCAGGATTCAGATATACAGAGCCAGCTGCTGCAAAATACTATTTTAATACATTAAATCGACATCTGGCAACCCTCTTATGTTTAATGTAAACTTAGACTAAATATGATTTATCACTGGCTTTGTTGGCAGGCCATCCAAATAAAATATGCAAATGCATTTCATTGCTTTCCCACATGCTCTTTGCTTCTTTATTCTCACAAATGCTGTGACTTCTTCACAGCAAATTAAGTGAAGGGTTACAGTACGGGCAGTATGTTCTATTGTGTTGCAAAGTGACTGAATTCCCCTGGTAAATTTTTGCAGCTTAAGGCCATTTTCAACAAAGCCACCAACGCAGAGGGCCACAACGGGTTAATAATAAATGTAACCAATTAGCTCCTGACCTCAAATGTGGAGGACAAAAAGACAATAGATAGATATAAAGTTTGGGTTTCGTCCAATAAATGTCGCATGATGTTTGTATCAGGAGCTAAAAATCAGCAGATCGGCAGAGACAGAGACAGAGAGAGAGAGAGAGAGAGAGAGGACGGAGAGTTGAATGGTTGATTGTCATGCTGTCGAGTCTGAAAAGGGCAGGGCAGGTATTGTGATGCGAATGTTCTCAGATAGAGAGTGGGGGAAGTGTGTGTGTGTGTGTGTGTGTGTGTGTGTGTGTAATGTAATCTACAGGGTGTGTCTCTCCATATTCTATTACTGATATCACAACCCCTGCTGTAGCATAAATGATGCTGCGTTGGTCAGACATAGAAACACACTCATAATATCACAATTCAGCGACATGCCCTGAAGTCAGAGACGTCTGGGAATGTGATAGGTAGGAAGAAAAACAGCTTTTACCATAACTCCTCCATCTGTGATATTCAGGACGAATATCGCTCCTTTTAAATGTGGCTACAGGAAGCAATGTCTTTATTATTAATTGAAAGCGTCAGTTAAGTAGTAAACAGTTTGAAGGAGAAACTATGGCGGCTGGGAAACACACACTAAACAAGAAAGTCCCCAAATAGAGCTAGTGAGTGACCTTTCTGGGCTACTGTAGAAACATAGCAGATCACTCAAGGCAACAAAAAAACAACAATTGTTATTTTCAGGTGATTATACACTAATGTAAACAAAGTTATGAATATTAAATTGCATTTCTGCCATATTCTGTAAATAGAGTCCCCTAATTTCTAAATTTTTTCGGATAATTTATTTAGTATCTATAGTATTTATTTTTTAGACTGATATCATGCACTGTATCGTTGTCATCACTCACAGTATGACGACTAAAACGAATGAACTGAAAGTGACACTGTTATACAGATTGTAACTACAATTGTTCCTGAATAAGAATAAGTCTTAAGTTAATCTTTGCAGCTATATATTTGTTCTATTTCTGTATTTTATCTCTGAAGTTAGATTATTTATTCATATTTCAGTTTAGTTTTCATTTAGTGGGGCTTAGTGCAAGAAAATGGGTGGAACTGTGGAAAGTGATAGTGTGATAACGTATTGTCTTCATGGTCAGGTGAGTGTGGGTTTTTGAGTTGAAAGCAAGCGGTCATGGTTAGCTGTACAGATACATATGTGTCTGTGCATTAAAAATCTGATATATGTTATTCAATCAAACCTCAGTCAACTACATAAGAAGATCTGTTGTTTTACAAAATAGCCAATCTGCAATCCCAGAGTGAAATGATATTACTCAATATGAGAATGTTATAACTGAGATCGGCTTACCTGTGTAATAGAGCAGACATGGCAATGCCACCAAGAGCTCCAACCCAAGGATGCTGAGCAGCATGTAGGTGTGCCATTTCAGTGGTAACTGTGCAGCCAGAAGGACCAGCAGCAGAACGTTTCCTGAACACAAACATGCATGCTTTAGCATTACTGCCATCTTGTGGTGAAAACTGACCTCTACATATAAACGGCTCATTGACAACATGTTATACCTGCAGAGTATACGGTGAGCGGCAGGTGCTTTAGTCCCTGCGTCTGTCTGTAGAACCGCAGGTATCCTCTGCTCCTGGCCCGGTTGTGGTGGTGCTGCACACACCCACTGAACAACAGCACCAGCACCCATAAGCACACCTTCCCAAACAAAATGACGCTGTCGCCAGGCACATTGTGTAAAATACTCGTACACACCTCCTCTTGGCCAAATTTCAACACACACATCACTCCCACACACATTGACAACACCACGAACACAACCTGAAACACAAAATGAAAGCACAGAGAGTAAGACAGGGGTGTGAGCAGCAAATACAACAACTATTATTACACATAGAAGATAAAAAGCTGTAATAAAAAGGTTAAGAGGACTTCCTTTAAATTACTGAAAATTGCTGTGATGACATTTAAGTTTTTATTAATTTTTGTTCATTATAAGTATATCAGGGCTGCAACCAACAATTATTGACCATCGCAGCTTACATGACAATGATTCAAATGTCTTGTTTTACCCAAACAAACTTAATTTATAATGATAGAAGAAAGAGAAAAGCAGCAAATATCTGCATTTCTGCTTGTAATTACTCAAAAGAATAACTGATTATTAAAACAGTTGCCAATACATCAAAAAATAATGAATTTGTTAGACTTGTTACAGCTCTAAATGATTGTGGCAAAAATCATACTAAGAATAGTCACATGATAAAAATCAAAATAAGAATAATTATCATTAGATTAGAGATACTTTATTAATCCCTGAAGGGAAATTGTGTTAAGGATACCAGCTATCTTGCTTAATTGTAAACATTAAAATATGATGTGGCTTTCACCAGTTTTAAGGAAAAAAACACACAAAAAAATGTGGCTTTCACCAGTTTTAAGGAAAAAAACACACAAAAAAAATGCTTCATCTGTGTTAGCTGTGTGAGAAACAAGATTTCAAGTTTACAAAGTCAGTTACTGCTGCTACAGTATATTATAAACACCATGCATGTGTGGAAGTGTGTGCGTATCATACATGCAGCAGAGAGAGCAGGCCTGCATGGCAGGGCGTTGGTACAGTCTGAAACTCTCTCCTGATGGCAGAGTGGAGCACGTCGGGTGAGATCAGAGGTCCGTCCACCATAGAGTCTTCATCTAGGCTTCGTGACATATCAACTGAGGTGCCCGCCTGCTGAAATAAACACCATGTTATTAAGTTATTTTTCAACTGCAAAATACTTGTATATAAATCTCTTGAATATTAATTATATACACTGTATATCTGAAATACATGTGATGTTTCAGAAGATGTTGAATTTTATCAATTTTATCTTATCATAATAGTGTTTATCAAAGACCAAAACACATTGGTGAATAGCACTGTCAGACATGTAACTCATAATCTTCTAGTAATAACTTACAGCCTATTCCCATAAAAGAGCTAAGTAATTGACACAAATCTTCCCGGGACCACTATTACTCAGTTATATATGTATTGTTTATTTATTTATAGATATGTATACATGGCTATGTGTTAGTGACTGAGAGAGAAAGAGAAAATGAACGCGTCTCTATGGTTATTTTACAGCCGGTGTTTTGGTTTAACGAGCGACCCTGTTGATTGGTGACTGTCTGTGGTTGTCGTAGTTACGGCAGTTGTTTAAACTTAAAGATACGCCCTCGTGAATGCCTACTTGTTTATTTATTTATTTTAATAACGTTGCGACATATGTATATAAATATCTAAATACAATAGATGACAGCTGATTCGTCTTTGATATCTTGTCTGTATTCCCTTACTTTTCTCAACGGCTGAAGGTCGCAAGTTAACACGGTCGCTCATTAAACCGAAACACCTGCGCAACAACAGTCTAAAAAAAAAAAACAGGAAACAGCTGAGAAATCACGAGATGACTGATCATAAATGTAACAATTGTTCGTAGATAATGTTTTTAAAAATATATATATAATATATAATAAACTGTTGCCTGGCGACAGAAACACAGTCGTATATGTTGCTGCTTCTTTAGCTAAATGCTAAACTAGAGCAGTCTCCAGGCTAACCGTTGACATGACAACCTGTTAACGACATGTACGTACTGCATACAGCGAAGGTCCCTTTGACTCCATGCTGTGTTGATGTTCGCCGTGTTTAAAGAAGAAATGACAAAACAACAACAACCATCAAACATTTAGTCTACATGCTACAGAAAGGGGCGGCCAGGCAAACACTTGTACACTTCCGGTTCCTCTTTTTTTTACGGCACCGGTCTCGGTTTAAATTTTGGTTCCTCGCACCAAAAAAAATCTGGAAATTTTGATTGTAAATATTATAATATGTAACATAATATACAATATAAAAGTATAGAAAAGATTATAAAGAATTTTCTAAAAACATTTGCAACAAATATAGAATAAATATGATCTTTGTAAATATGACTCCCCTCTGTGCAGAGAGAGGAGACTCATTCATTCATTCATTTATTTATTTAATGGGACCATGTACAGTATTAAACATAAACGATTACATTTGATGTACTGCACCAGAGTCACCTCACAGCTACTTTTCATCTGCAGTCCCCTTGGCAGACACAATTAAAACAGCACAATAACAAACAGTACAAAGCAAAATAACACACAGGACACATCATACAAAATACAAAGTTACACACAATAGCACATAACATACACCCACAATGTCAGTGGCTACAGAGCTGAGTATCGTTTAGCAGACTTAATGACTCCCCTCTGTGCAGAGAGGGGAGACTCTTTCAGCAACAACAGTTGATCTGATGGACATAATAATGGATGCATAATTGCACTCTCCCCATTTAAGTTTTTCACTTTTGCACAAGAGTCCATATTTATATTTTTCTCATGTGTATTTTTTAGAGGTCTAACCATTATGTTCTTCCTCCTTTGAGTTTATTCTATTTATACTGTTTGTTAGGATGGTCATATTGTAGCTGGATATGCGAGGCAGGAGGCTTGAGGCAGAGGTCGTGTGTGTGCAAACCCTCCAGGTGTTTATTTCACCTACCGGCAGCAGGCAAGTGGCACAACTGGCAGCCTTAAATACCCTGCTGCTTGTCCCAGCCTAAACCCTGACACAGTCTGGGGGATTATGCCCCTCCCATTGCACATCAACGTAACAAACATTAGACAAAAACCTTTAAAATACATCCACACTCTACTATATTATCTATTAAACTGTATGTTATGCCTGTTCTGAACATTACCAAATAATGTATGAAACTCCCAAGAACTGATTAAGATGCACTCCCCCCTACACCAATCAACTCATGGTACAGTTCGGAACCTTTAAATATTGCTCAGGTAACCTGCGCACTTGAACACCGTGGTGAGAAGATACAGGTAAGTGACTTGCACATACAAACGTATTTCATTTATAATACTGCACAGTTACATCACATTCTATCAAATACCTTTAACTGCACATTAACACACAGAGCGTTCAGGCTACCAAATTAGGCAACTAACTGAATGTTTCTGTGCTAATAGATTTGGTCTATACAGCAGGTTGTCTTATAGACATGAGATCCATATTTCAGTATATACAGTATGCACAGTGTGAGTAGACTGAATAGAAGTGATGATATTTACATTTTAAAAATAACAACAATTAAATGTAGGCACTGAGAATAAATCATCTATAATTTACAGGTTTTACACAGGTAATGTTACTGACATTTTGTGTCTGGTGTTAGCTGTTTATCACAGATACAGCCTGAGAGAAAAAACTGTTCTGTGTGGTTGCTGTGTACAGAGCTCTGTAGTGCCTCTCAGAAGGGAGAAGTTTAAACAGGTTGTGTCCAGTTTGTGATAGGTCTGCAGAGATGTTTCTGGTCCAAAGGTCTTCCTCTTAACTTCATATGTATGTAATTACATACATATGCCCACCTCTTGGGGTATGAGTACCACTGGTGGTACATGACCTTCTTGTATTGGTAATTGGAGGAATCTCTGAAATATAATAAATGTTAAATGTAAATGTAAAAAGACATTTTACTATCAAAATATTACAAAGTTTCTAATGAAAATAAACTGGGATCGCTGGTTTCAGCATCTTGCTACATAGTCATGTTCTTGCCCGTAGCATAAGCACACATGAAAAAACTCTACAATCATGGCTCCAAATGGGGAAAAATCAGGAATAGGAATGCAGATCAGAAGTAGCAATAAATATTCTTTCTATCAGTAATAAACCTGCCTCTTGTGTAAACTGTCTGCAGCTGAAAAGGGTCAACATACACTGATGTATTTTAACGTCAGTCATCGTGGTGGAACTTTGAAAGCCTAATATTTCATGAGGTGGTACGTGGTGTAAAAAGTTTGAGGAACACTGTGCCAACTTCAAGTGATTCATTTTAATGAAAGAAAACTCAAACAGCATCCCTTTTAAAATATTTTATTGATAAACATACACTTGCTATAAAAGACAATGAACTGAGCGCTCTATTCCTCTAAATGATGAAGCCGCCGTCAGGTGTTCAGATAGAGGCAATGACATACAGAGGAGAGACATTCAGCTCAGGCTCTGGGGAGGCAACAGTTGTGATAGAGGCAGAGGAAGATAGACTGGATGACTGTGTGTGCTGTCATAACATGGAGGAAAAATTAACAGGAAAGCAGCGAATCACTTTGTGTCATTGGTTTAGCTCATGGGGGAGGGAGGAGAACAGCAGGTGAAAAGGAGAGGCTGATCCATTTAAAATGTTTTTGCTGGTATGGAACTGTGCTTCAAAGTCAAATCACACATAACATACATACTTATACATGCATGATTTAATACACACATGCACTCACACGCTCACACACACACAATGTGCCGAGACCCTGAGGTCCATGTGAGTGTGAAATACTCCTGCACATACACTAGCCCTCGCATTCGTTACATAAGGCACTGATTCGGATGCAGTCAGTCGACGAGAATAAACAATGGCTAAAACATCTTAAAGGGAAAATATTTAAACTCCAAAGAACAAGTATAATTAATAACATGCATTCTCATTCCTGTAAAATGAATCGTAAAGAAAAAAAAAAAAAGCTTGTAAGTTAGCGAGATGCCCCCAAAAATATTCAAAAACATGATGTACAAGAAAAGAGAGGAAAGTTAAAGTTCAGCTGTTTGAGAAGATTAACAAACTCACACTACTCCATCTGAGCAATACTCACAATAACTTATATATGTTCTTCTTTCATGCAAAAACTGTAAACACAAAACCCAAAAATGAACGACAGAGTATGACGATGATGATAATGATGAGTAAGGCATTATAATGGTCAAGCTACTTTCAGGTCAATCCAACCCAAACCACTGTACGGTCACACTCAGAGCAAGTGGAGTCACATGACCAGTGCAGAAGCAGGGGTTAATGAGTCGAGAGTTTGAGACTTGTAGCATTACATGTTAAGCTTTGTGACATAACAGATCCTTATTTTAGTGTCTTGACTGTGCTAAGTATGGATGTGCAAAGGCTTAAACACGCTGATTTCTTGATTAAATCCATGCTACACGTATTAAACAAAGTGTATACATGTGTACAGTTAGGAAGCACAAACGCTGTGCTGTATATGTAACTATGTTGTGTTCAGTCCACGTGTCAGTCTAGTTTCGCTCCTGGGTAACATCCATAAAGCTGTTTGTGCATTTCAGGAAAATACAATGATTCCAGGAGTTTATTTTGCAGAATTCTCCTCCGCCCGATCACTGACGATGACGGCGAGGTTCCAGTTTAAATGGAGGTCATCATAACGTGGTGGGCTGACCTTTGCCTGCATCCAAACACATAAAACATGTGTTAAAGTCTGCCTTCATGATTTATAAAAAAAACTTAAATAATAATAAAATAATTAAATATCACATGAGAGGGAGTGATGTTCTGAATATCAGCACGGCTGTGATTTGACTCGATTTTATACATGGTTATACATCATGTTTATAAGTTATTCAGGTCTTCAAAATAAGAGTCTTTAGGAAAGTCTGAAAGCATAAACAAATTCCTTTTATTCAGTCAGACGGTCACTTTCTGCAGCCATTAGCCAAATCCACATAGATGTGAAAATAAATGCTTCAGATTCTGTTCTTATTCCTCAAAGTCCCGCTTCCACCAAGTCTTGCACTGCTCTAATCTTTTTAAGTATATGAATATAGTTAAATAGGACTCACGGGGCGCACCTAATATAAGACAATGTGTGCTTGTGCTAATGTGTTCTCACCCCGAGATGCAATATAGCACTCGTGACAGCTCAGCAGTCCATTACGAATCCGTACGTCAGTCCCTGCGGTGGCATCACCCAGCTGCCCGTTGCACACTCCACACTGAGGTAGAGAAATACAATAATCATATAGATATATTCTAATGATCCTTATGATTATTATTATACACATGGGTTAATCAAATAGTTAAATGTCTTGCAAACATTAAAAATCTATTAAGATAATCTTTTTACAGTGTGTCAGCCACCTTTCTGTCTTTTTTTTTTATGTCTGCATGTTACCCTGGAGATAACTGTGATGGAGTGTGCATGTTTTAGTAAACACCTTGAAAAACCTTCATACAGAAGCCAAATACTGCCTCTGTAACCTGCAAAGTAAAGGTATAAACATTCATTTGTGTACATATGTGTACTGTAATAATAAAAGTACCTTGAAACACTGCATGTGGAAAAACAGTCCCAGTGTATCGATGATCATGGCAGCTCCTTTCCCCAGCGGCTGAGAACAACCAGAGCAGAGTCTCTTCCCACTAACACACCTACACACACACACACACAGGATGAGGTAAACAGATTGGTTATTCAGATACAAGCTTCTTTCTCGACGATTCCTTCAGACGCGTTGTTGTGTATACGTGTAGTAGCATCATTACCTGCTGGGTGAGGGAGGCTGAGGTGATGAAGGCTGTTTGTTTGTTACAGCATCATGTGATTCAGACCTATGGGAAACAAAAAAAACAACAACCAAAAAACATGTTATATGTTTACCTCTGAAGAGTGGATGAGAAAATACGAGCACATGTTTTTGTCTCCAGTAGAATAATCTGTTATCCAACTGGCTGCCATGTGGACATCAAACACGTTCACACAATACTTCCTGCCATTTGTTCTCCATTAAAATCCTGGCATTCAGTTCAATAAGAAAACATAGATCACACTTTATAACGAGTGTTTGACAAACACATGACGGTTTGATACATTAATTAATGTAGGCTATAACGTGGCCACCTGCTGCTCAACATTAAGTAGATCTGCAGTGATAATAATTAATCAAGGAACTATTGACAGTTTCATTAATATGTAATTCATTATTGTATTATTGTAATGTGAAAGACACAAAGGTACTTGCACACATTAACACACAGACGCACACAAAGCATCTTTGCATACCTTTTAACAGCATGTGCCTGGTTTAGCTGAGTGTTGCGGTCCAGAGAGGCCGTCTTCCACAGTTCTTGTTTCTTTGAAGCGTCACCATCACATGCAGAATCTACAAAAATACACAACAAATAAACTTTTACCACAGAGACGAATACATGGCTGAACTGAATGAGCTGCAGGGAAACATGTGGACACCTCCTGCATGTATGTGTCATATATCTCACCCTGGAAGAAATGCAGCTTCGATGCATGCTGATCTTCGTTCCCTGTGGAGATTCTTTGGCCGTTTTGCAGCAGAGGAAGGTTTCCTCCTTTTGTCTCGTTGTTTTCTGGAGCTGAAGAAGTCGTTCCTGTCTGCTGGTTTAAAAGTCCGGTGGGATTGAGCGGGGTTACGGTCTCCTCTAAAATACGTCTCTCCTGGAAGACACAACATATCAGACATACAAAAGCAGTAAGAGATGCTTTCGATTTGATGTGTTTTTCAGTTTGTGTGTATTCGTACCTCCTCATTGTGTTTCCGCTCCTCCTCCTCCACCTCTAGCTGTGCTTTCTCCCACTCCTTCTTCAGCTTCTCCTGTTCTCTCTGGTATTGCTCCTGCACAGAAATGTTGTACATGTTCAATACTGTACGCACGAAAACACACATATAACACACATATACGTGTATATACACATTGAGTACATCCTGTGCCAGTACATGCACCACATGCACACCATTCCACCAGTGTACCTGTAGGAGGCGCTCCTGCTCCTGTTGCCAACTTTCCAGGCGTTTACGCTCCTCATTGGGGTCCCAGACCCAGTGATTAACACGTTTAGCCAAGTTCAACATGGGGGTCTCAATCTACCCGGACCCGTACACAACAACAACCACACCCACACACACACACACATGTATACAGACCAAAAGGACAGAAAAAGAGGAAAGGTGAGAGGACAAGTCTGACCACAGCAGTGACTACTGGAGACGAAGGGTCAGGACAGGGTCAAATTCAAGAATGAAGGAGAAACAAACAAAGAAATGAAGAGCTGGAGGTGATGAGATACTCACAGTCACACTGCTTTCCTCGAGTCCCTCTGTGGCAGAGACAGAAAGACAAAGAGATAAAACATCTGCAGCCAAAATGATGCTGTAAACTCTGTTAAGGTTAGTTTAGATTTTACCTGTGACAGTGGGAGAATATTCTTGCATGCTGTTTGGTGATGTAGCCGGCTGAGCCTTTTTCTCCTCGGCTGGTTTCTCAGATAACGCCACAGTGCCATTGACCTGAAAGTCAAACATTTAACTAAATGAATAAAACATTAACTGGAGAGTGGGTCTGTAATGATTTTGTCCCTGTCTATTTATATATAATTATCAAAGTTAATACACCAGGCTGTTTTTGAATGTTGTAGTACAATGTTTTTCAAACTATGGTACAAGTACCACTGGTGTTTAGAGATTAGATCAGATCTGGTTCTAGATGAACAGGGTCGGCATTTACTACAGTATTTTTACGTCCGTTATAATACTGATACTAACATGGCACCACAAGTTTGGGAAACACGGTTGTAGTGCAATATATAACCTTAAATGATCTTATTGATTCAAGTAAATAATACACATTTTTTTCACTGTGTGGCTTCAGTTCATGTAAATAAAATATTAAAATCAACCCGAAGAGTCGAAACTTGCTTTACATAAGCCATGAATCACAGCGAACAGCTGAGGAGTGTTTCTCTCCACTGTGAGTTTCAGCTTCTGCACTCTAATGTCCACTCCACACCAAAATACAACATGTGTTAGTGTGTAGCACTGAATGCACTATCTCTTTTGATTGTTTTTAATGTCTGAACTGTATATCGTATTTATTGTTTTTGTTCTGCAGGGCAGAGTCTAAGACAAATTTCCCCATGGGCACATTAAAGGATATTTTATTCTCTGCTCTGTTGGTGTCTCATTCTGTGGTAATAAAGATGAAGCAATGATTACTTGGGGGAGGAACAAGACATGAGTCAGCTGCTGAAGTGACTTTTAATGCAGCTAAATTCACAATAACATTTTTAACAGCACCCATGTTTGCTTTCAGTTTGTCCCCTGGGTTTAATTTTCCTCCAATAGCTCGTGAACGGTAAGAATCAACAGCTGACTCCCGTGTCTCAGGTGTCAAGGCTTTCCATAAACACTTGAATGCACCAGGATGGAAAAACACCATCTTAAAGTCAGTGGTATCCCTGGCAATGATGCATTATTTGTGTTAAATGGACTAACTCACACAGGTATGGCCCTTTAACATGTCACTTGTGATCTTACCTGTCCATTACTTTGGATATCCGGGTGATATGGCTCCACAAGAGTCTGTGTGAGCTCTGTGACAATAGTCGTCGTGATGATACAGTTTCTGCCTCCAATCAGGGCACTCATGGTGGAGCCTGAAGGTGTGGTAGATTTCTCTGTCTGTGGTGCCGGCGTCTGCTCCGCAGCCTCCTGATTGGTCGCAGTCTGCTCGGAGGGAACATCTTTCTCCTCCGTCTGTTTGGAGGGAGCGTTTTTGACGTCCTGTGGCGAGAGCTGAGCAGAGGTAGGTGGAGTGGAGACAGATAAATCCTCTGTCGCCTCTCCATTCACTCGCACCAACCCGTCCATCTAAAAGGCACACATGCAATAAGTCAGGGTTAGAGGGATAATTTGATTTTAATTACTCTATTTTTCTTATTTAGTCATGGATGCCATGTGTTGTTTGTTTGTTTGGATAACGTAAAAGCCTCACCTAGCTGAGGGGATGTTTAAGGGATCAGTTGCAGCTGACACTTCTTCCCCAAACACTTTGACTAATTTTCTAACTCATTTTTTGGGACTACATTTACACCTAGTAAGGTTTCAATTTATTTATCCACAAAATGATTTAAAATACAGAATTACAGAAGATAGGAAACATAAAATAAAATAAAACCAGAGAAAAAAGGAGGGAGCTAGGCTATGTCGACCACATGAGCAGCGACCAGAAGCCAATGAGCTGGTAACTAGTACGTAGGTATGATATTATGAATATCTGAATTCATCCATCGTGTAAGGGGAAAACCTTGAATGATCTGAAGAGAGAAAAGATCCACATTCATATCTAAGTCACATGTTGTTCAGTAAGATGAGCACTCGTCTTTCAGAGAAGTTCAAAGATGTGTTTCAGCTGGTCACTGGGTGAGAAGTTAAAACGTTGAAACTTCCTAAATACAACAAACACCTCCTTTAATTTAAGTAACTTCAGTGGAACAATGAAGTATCAGATGATGCTGACTCGTATGATTGATATGGAGCCCTCACCTTGACAGGTTTGTGTCCAGCCTGTGTGCTCCTGGGCTGACAGTAAGGCTTGGCTGCCAGCAGGGGGACGGGCCTGGGTGATACAGATGGAGGTGAGGGGAGTGTGTGTACAGGCGGTGTGGTGTGAGGCTGCACTTGTGCAATCTGAGGTGGAGTGTGTTTGATTTGAGGCTTTGCATCCTCTGTAGTCGGTTGCTGTTGATGCGTAGTTGGAGACTCTGTCGGTTTAGGTTGAGGTTCAGGATCAAGTTGTAGCAACTGAGGTGGCACAACATTTTCTGAGTTTGTGACCGGGGTCAGAGGACTGATGGGTGTCAGGGAGCTGGAGGAGACAGAAACTGACAACTCCTGTTGATCAATATCTGTCTCCATTGCTTTGGGTTTTGTGGGCATCTGGTCCGATACAGCTGGTTCTGGTTTGTGCAGAGGTTCTGATGTTTCAGAGTCACTAGCAGGTGATGTAATTTTGTGCTCCATTTCCTCTTGATTTGCATCCGGTTTTGGTTGTGAAGTGGATCTGGGCAGTTTAAGGCTGTCCAGTGTTGCGTCACTGATGGTAAAGCGGAGAGCGTAACGCTGCAACACCATGGCGGCCTCCTCTGGAGTCGCTGCATTCCTGTAGGCGTCACACAACTCTGCCTCTCTGCGCTCCCTAGAATCAGAAAAACACAAAGCAATTGGCGTCCAGGTAGTTTATTTGATAGTGCATTTTACTGTACATTATGTCTGTGTCATCCTTACTTTTCCTCCAAGATCTCCTTGTAGGTTTTGATGCTTTTCCTCTTGCTGCTGTCACGTCCCTCCTCCTTCATCCTTTTCTCAATCCTCTTCCTCTCCTCCTCCTTCTTGATCAGATCCTGTGACGCACAGCGGCGACGATTCTTCCAGCGAGCCAAATCCTGTCAGAGGTTCACAGTGTCAAACAACGGCCTTCTGCTATTGAAACAGACATCACATGCTCTCTCTTATTCTGCTGAAATGTCTCTTACGCTTTGCCAGTGGTCCTCATCTTCCAGTAAGCTGTTGTACTGTTCATGCATGCGCTCATACCGTGACTGGCTCTGTGGTGGTATGTGCCCCACCTCTTCCTCGTTAAGCATGTCACTCATGCTCACGCTTCTGGTGACAAAAAAGACAATAATAATGTTGGATAAATTACTCGATCTCTTGATGCAACTAGAGGTGTTGCGATATACCAATATTGTCGATAATCGTTTATCATTTACAAATTAAATGATGATTTTCTATTAATAATACACTCAAGATAATATCATGTTATCTGTTTCTTTTCATTATTGCTTTGTCATGTCATGAGAATCAGATATCGTTACAGCCCTAGACTTATCACATTCTAACTTGGTTCTGGAAAATATTTTTACTATTAATACTAATAATACTTATTCTACTATTATTACTAGACTACTACTATTTCCGTCATAAACTTTAAACACATACACTGTAATCTACACATAATGAAACAAAAATGAATGGCAGGAAGAAAACCTGCTGGTTTTACAAAACTTATCACTAAGCAAGACATACATATACACAACCATTAAAAGTCCACTAAACATAAACATTGCATGATATTTATTAATGTATGATGTGGTTTTATAGTAGTTGTGTATATGATGTCTACACCACCAAACAAAAATATGTTACTGTTTCCAACAAGGCAATTGAAACAAGCAAATAAACGAACATAAGTAACTTATTTTGGCAAGCAAAATGAATTCATTCAACTTATAAAAGGCTGTTAGTTGTGTATTTTAATGATAAACTGTTTTTAAACCAAATCAGAATTACATTGAAAATAACACATGAATAAAAAGCTTTTAGATTTAGTTTGTAGAGCGATGAGATTAATGCTAGTGCATTGTATGTTAATATGTTTGTTAATGTTAATATGTTAATATGTAGGATCGAACATGCACAGCGTGTATATGTTGTTATATATCATGCAGAGGCTCATCTAGTTTCACACCGAAAGACTTACTCAGTGTCCTCAGACATAAAAGCAACTCGCCGGCTCATCCTAAAACAATAACAGAATAAAGTAAATGAGAGGAAACATCTGTGAGGGAACGAGTAGCAGGGTGTTAATGTCACACTTCACATCCCAAGGGAAGTCGTCTACTTAAAACTTGCCATCATTTCAGCAAGACAAAACCCAGTAGAGACTAATCGCTCTGGCTCCCGTTGACTTCCATTAACAGATGTTAAATGAATTAAATGCAGATAAATGTGCAGAGCTAAATCTGAGACGGGGCGATGAAGACGCATGCAAAAAGAGTTCAATGGTCGTCTCACATCATGGGAGGTAGATCACTGTCATCCAGCCAGAAGGGTTTCTTTCGTGGTTCCTCATTCACGTCCCTCTTTTTCTCCTTCACCTCCACCACCTCCACCTCTTTCTCAACTTTTTTCTCCACTATCTGCTTCTCCAACTCTGCCTCCACTTTACATGTCTGGGCAGTGGCAGGACTGGGTGGAGGGGTGAGCGATGGAGGAGAGAGGGGCTCAATCACATCCATGACAGGGGTGTTAGGGATTGCCATGTCTCCCTGCTCCTGCCTCTCCTTCAGCCCTCCACTCCTAAAGATTGTTGGGGCTCTGGAGGGCGGGGCCTGAGGCTCTGCTGCCACGGTAACAATGCTGCTAAAATCCAGTGACAAAGCCAAGATTACAAGAAAATACAGCTCAGAGGTTAAATCAAGACTGCATCACGGACAGCAGAAGACAGCAGCTGATTGGCTCTCTGTTTTATGAACACATCCCAGTAGTTGGTGTCAGAATAGTGCTTTTTATTACGAAGTGTTAGAGTTAGATCACCCAAATTACAAAAATATATTTTATCACTTCAATCTTGTGGTTTGTAGTTGTAATTGTTGTGTTTATATTGTTTATATAATTTGGTAACCTGGTAAGATCAATGTCATAATTTGAATTGATTTAGGCTGCATTTGTTTACATTATTTCATTTACTATGAGTAACGATGCTTTTATTTTGAAATAATGAGGTCATTATCATGGATATTTGCTGGTGAATGTTTTATGCTCGCCACAACAGACACAAATAACAGATCTGAGGACTGGTTGCCTGTTCGTAGCATGCAACCAAAGAGGTATTTTGTTTTGTTTGTCTGTGTTTTACTTTATAAAATGTTATCCCACATTCTACATACTTTCATAGTGGGTTTGGAGCTAGAGAGAAGTCTTCAAATAAACCAGTAACAAGAAAGCCACTTGGGTCTGCCTGTGCTTCGAGGGAGTCATGCAGATAGTTTTAGGTTCATCTGCTGAGGTTGTGAGAAATCAGCAATGTCTCTGAGATCTCTGCCAGCACCCCAGTACAATGGAGGTAAAAAGTACTGTGATGTTTAAAACATTCAAACACCATGAAAATATCAAGTCTCCTTGCAGAAACTGTTAGTTTGAATACTCCTCAGATCTCATGTGATCAGTTTTAACTGGAACTATCAAAACTACTTAAAGTGACTTTTGTGAATTACTGAAAGTACAAGAGGACATTCTGTGTTCATTGTTTACTGTGCAGGCTAGGAGGCCCGTCAGGAGGGCGTTGCAGTAATCAAAATCGATGATCCAAATAGTTGACAAATAATTTTCTGCTCCTTAATGCTTCAGCAATATTTATTTGTCTGATAAATTGTCGTGAGAGATGGATAACCTGGCTGAGTGGATACCACAAAAGGTAGAGCCAAAACTTTTTGCAGGTCTGATTGTTAAGTTTCCTAATAATTATAACTTATTGGAAAGAACTTTGTAATCTGGTACTAGTTATGGATAAAACAGATACAATGTTCAGTTGGTACATTGCTCATGTAGCTAAGAGGCTTTTATTCAGTACACAGCACATCAGCTAAAAATACAAACACATGGTGTTTGTCTTCAGGCAGGCATACAACACAACATATGTGGAGACTCCAGCACTAAATTACCTATCCCTACAATAAGTACCAAATTACACAGGTCTTTACCCTAAACTTACAAGAAAATTATTAGAAAATGAATTTTAATTTTTTACTGTACTTTAGGTGAACCAACCCAAGAGTTTTTAAACACTAGAGAGCAGAGCAGCTGCTGTTTTTGCCCCAAAGTGATTCAGCAGCGATTTACATTTTAAGTACAACGATAGCAGCCAAACTACATATTCAACCACAATCGGACAACCAAAGTCATGCCAAACAAAGCAAAGGTTAAACCTCCACAAATACGACAAAGAAGGCCAGATAAGTCCAAACCAAGCACAAGAATCGCCAAGTCATATGAAAACCAGAACTCCAAGAATCCAACCACAAGAGCAAATCAAAGTCGACCGATCCTTTCATATACAAATAATACAAATGAAACCACATCAGGCGTCCAGCTGCAGGCACTCAAACAGGCTAGCATAGAATCAAAACAAGACAGTGAACTCAGATAAACTATAAATCATCCACAGACACTTATTATTAATGTTAGTACTGCAGACCACAAAACTTGTCAACACAATTAAACCTTCTTCATCTTTGCCAGAAAAACGTGCTTTATTAGTTGCAGTAGTTGACCAATACCACAATTTCTCCATTCAAATACTGCAAATACCTTTCACTAGCCATCTTCTCTGTGTGTTTAGGTCTGTTGTGCAGTGGTTTCATTGCAGACACTGGGGCGATGCTATATTTAACTGATCCAGGAACTGGAAGGAACTGGTTGATAGGCTGATTACTTCTGGCTGCGCTCGTTTTTTGGAATGAGCCGGTCCTCCGAGCCATCATATCATCCTTTGCCGGATCAGGCAAGGGTTCGTTTTCATCATACTCATCCTCATTATGTTCCTGTTCACTGTGAGACATTGCTCGGACCACAGTCGTGTCAGGGTGTGGTTGAGGTGTTTCCATAGCATCCCTGGGTTGCTGTTGCTCCGCTCTGTGAGAGAAACTCCTATAATTGAAACAGCTGAACATCAAGCTGGTGAATTTCTTTGAGGATGCAAACCACATCAAGCTTGTTAGTGCCTCCTCATACTGTTAGACAGTTCCACACAAATCTCAGCCCACCTGATGTTCAGTTTCTTGCTCCTTTCTGCGAGTACTCCCTTTTTGCTCCGCGGAGCAGCATCAGTGGTCACCTCCCCTTGTGTGCAGCGCTTGGAGGCGGGCAGAGGCAGGAAACGGTTGTAAGTCCCTGTGGCGGTGCTTTGTTTATGGAAAACTCCTGTCCTCCTCGCCATCATGTCGTCTTTCCGAAGGTCTGGGATCTTCTCCTCTTCATCCTCATCCTCCTCCTCCTCTGTTCTCCGTTCATACTGAGCCAGATGTGCATCCAGCTCAGCAGGAGTAGACGGGGGTTCAGGTGACCAGGGTGCGAGGTCAGCAGAGTGAGAGGTTGTTTGACTGAGATCAGCTCCATCTACCTGGCTGTGAGAGCATCACATAGAGCTCAAATCGCAGCAACGATGGATAATTTATTTCACAAACTCGCAACTATAGTCTCAAAATCCAGGCGTGAACATGCAGGCAGAAAACTGGGTCACAGGTCGTCACTAGGAGAAAACCATTCAAGAGTATCGTAGCAACAAATAGCTAAGGGTTAGAAAAAACATGCAAAACTAATGCAAATCTACCAAAAAAAGACCTGTGATGACATCAAAAGCCACAACAAACACTTTGACTATGTGAGTCATGTGACAACCTCCTCCCTTAAAGCGGAATGTCTTGATTTTATGGAAAATATATGAAATGTAGTGTATATTGGAAGTGAACAGATTGTGTAATATAAGAATGAAACCTAAAACTAAAAAGGATTAAAAAATGCATAAAATGTGCATTTACTGGAGGTTGTCTCTATGGCTTGACCAAGATTTTTGAGGCTGATACAGCTACAGGTGTTTGAGAGTTAAAACATTCTTATAAATTGGCATAGAACACATTTTATTTTACATTAAAACACAACATACACAAACATTTTGGATAATAACAGCCCAAATGTCATTGCCAACTTGCCACGGCTCTGTCATCAACTAAAGACGCTACCTAAAAGATGTTTTATGATACTTGAAATATCTGTGCTGAGCTCATATTAGCCGATTTATCTAGCTCTACTTGTCACAGCGGGATTTACATGCATGTGTGTTTGTGTGTGTGGTTGTGCGTGTGTACCTTTGTTTCCTATTAAAACTACAAGCAAATCAGTTCAGTGCAGAGAGGCGCATCCATCCAGACTACCTAATTTTCTAATTCAAATGAGCGTGAAATGTAAAACATTTTCCAAAATGATATTGGCAAGCAATTAAATTAAATAATTTAATATGTAACTGAGTAGAAAGAGACCTATTTCTCAATGCAGTCCATACTAATGCAAGAGGCGTTGGATTCAAGCCACTGTAGCTTAAGTTGTCTTGTATTTGGCCTCGTCCATACCTGCGTTCCCGCTCTGAAAGCTGGGAGCCCAGGCCAACGGTAGGCATGGCTACAGTTGCCTTGGAACGGAGTCGTCTTAGCAACTCCGTCTCCTCCCCTTCACTTGACATGACTGTGTCTATTGGCTGCTCGATCTCTGTCACGCCCCCAAAGGTCACAACTTTGCTGTGACTTCGTCCAGCCTTTGCTGATCTGCTGAAAGGACTTCCATAATTTTTCTCCAGACAAGCCTGACACACAGGGGCCGGGCTAGCCTCACTGTAGATACAATCTCACAAATGAAGACAGGCGTACAAACGCACAACAAACGCACACACACACACACAACAACAACCAGCACAAGAGCAGGGGGGGAAAGAAAATCATGAGCAACTAGACAACAGAGGATCAGACTGTTAAGACAAAGGAAGGATGAGGTGGAAATGATGAATCAGACAGGAAGTGTAGATGGACAGAAGAGGACAAAGCATGGGGTTGTGTATTTAAATCCTTTCAACACTCATGTACATTCACACATGCACACCAAGCTTTTGATCTACTCTAGGTGGCCAATTTTTTTCCTGCTAAATGCTGCTCCTCTAGGGAACACAAAACACTCTTTATCCTATCTTATGACATCAGCGCAGAGAGAGAAAAACAAAGCTGGAGCAGTGCTCACAGCCAACAGTCGCCTCTCTTTTAGTCTCACACACACACACACACACAGTCTCATACACACCGGCCAATTCCCTACACTGTTTCAATGCCTGTCAAAGAAGACTGAAGAGGACTGAGGAGCACAATAGTGAGGAGAATAAACAAGCAGATGAGAATATATATATAGCTGCTTACGAAAGAATTAAAGAGATTTAAAACAGAACAGAGCTGAGGAATCTTTTGAGGTTTTCTGATTGTGACATGACCTAAAATCTGTCTCTAGCAAACTTTATTTACTTTGAAGGCTACAACAAATGTCTGTTTCCATTATAGATCAAACTATTGGTTATCTTTTTGACTTTTTACACAGTTAATCTTTCATTGTTTAAAATTTAGAGGGCAGATTTCCCAGAACCCAATGATACATCTTCAGATTGACTGCTTTATGTGATCAACAGTAAAAAACAAACAGATTTTCTGTTACAAAAGAGAAAAGAAAGTTACCAATATCTTACATTTAAGAAGCTAGAACCAATTATTGCTGGACATTTCTGCTTAATACATTACTTATTACGTAATAGTTTGACATTTGGGGAATTTAACGTATTTTCTTGCTTTCTTACCAAAAGTTAAGCAAGAGGCTCGATACCACTGCCATGCCACCTAGCTTTACTTTGCTTACCAACACCTTTAAAGAGTGTAAAAACAACATTTAGCAGTTTTATAGCGGTTATCTATCAGACTATTTCCTGACTGGAACCACCTTGAGTCTTCATTGGTTGGCTGGCAATAGCTCCAAACTAAAAAATCACGTTCACGAAATAACCCTGCAGAAAATGTCATTTTACGTTTATTATTTCAGTTATTTGTGACTTGGGCACTTTGTCTAGTTAACTGAATATTGACTTATCACTACTAGTACAAGTACCTGTCTGAAAGTACCAAAATAAAACAATGTTGTTAAACCCATGATCTCATCTCTTCTGCAAGGAAACTCTTTGCTGTTTGTTGTTGTTACGTAGTCTACATGATACTGTATAGATGTAAAATGTAAAGACATAAGATGTTTTTACTTTCCTGTTCTTTCTTGTATTCACCGCTGTTGCAAAATAATAAACTGATGGTGCAGTGATTTTAAAATAGCTGACACAGATGGGATCAAAACTCTTTGTGCTTTCAGATAATGCGTACTTTGCAGTGTTTTAGTGAGGATTAGACTTGGATGGCATTTGAAATGTGGTACCCCATGTATTCAAGCTACGGTTTATTACGGTTTAAAGGAAAGGCTCTGCAGATTAATGACCCTCGTCTGCCTGCAATGATCTGCTTAAGACTAGAACTAAAACGCACACACACACACGCACGCCTCCCTCACAGTCATTAACAAACACACACTCAACATACAGCAGCATTTAAGCGCTCTGTACTGCATGTGTGATGAATCAGAGAGTGTGTGTTGGGCACCTGGGTTCAGTCATCTTGAGTCTCTCCCACTTCTGCATATCTGCCTGGCTCATGGAGGCAGAAACAAATCTCATTGGTCCGTCCCTGTGAGGGAGGGGCCTACTCTGAGCCCGCCTTTGAGCCAGGTCATCCTTCTGCTTATTAGGCATCGCTATAACCTTTCCCTCTTCTCCCTCTTCCTCCTCGTCCTCCTCTTCCTCGTGGCGAGGGGCAGAGTTTAGGAAGGGGTTGTCTCTGCGTGTAATGATGTCAGCTTCCTTATCGCTGTCCAGAGCCAGTACAGTGGCACACATTTCACATCAAAGTGGAAGCACACACACACACACACGCACACGTCAAACCACAAGTGATCACAACACCCAAAGAAAGAAAGAGTATATTTAGCAACTTAGAGAAAATGGAAGAAAAAAACAGCAGCACACAAACATACACCGGCTAACCTGATCTCCCTCTCCAGCAGTGTTTGCTGCGAGGCTCGTCTAATGCCTTCCCAGCGCTCTCTGTCTTTGTTGCTACATACAGGTGAAGGGACAAACTGATGCACTTTGGGAGCAACGGTGCCGCGATGAGCTCGTCTGGATGCCAGGTCATCCCTACGAACATCTGGTACTTTCCGCATCTCTGCCTCCTCTTCCCCATCGGAGGAGGAGTCCCACGCAGATTTCTGAGAGCTCAAAAAGTCGTTCTCGCAGCGAAGGATGATGTTCGGGGACGGTGACCTCACTTGCTGTTCTTCCATTGCGGGAGGGCTGGAGTTGGAGGAGTTGGCATATTCATTTCAGAGGTTAATAAAAATCCATCGTTGCATTTTGTGAGTAGTAGTGACATGCAAAGTTTGGCATGCGGCCACAAATATTACTGGCAAGGTCCTGCTGATTAGTTATTGCTCACACGCAAACATATCACTGCGTGAGTCCGAAATAGATTTTTCACACGCCACTGAAACTTTTGTTTCATTACTAACAACTGCCATGATTTAAATCAACCTCTCCCTCATAAAAAAAAAAAAGGAGCAACCAGTTAGTCAGATCTGTTTCCCAGCACACAAAACCCATTATCGTTAATAACAAGCCACGTTGTAGCAACTGGAAAGCTACACCAAACCAACATGTCAAACCACAGTGTGAATGGAGCACCAAAAAAAAAGCACACGCAAATAAAATTACCATCATACCGATCCGTTAGTGAACACGACCAAAACGGTCAAACCACAACAGCAGCAGCTCTCATGCCCCTCCGCCCTGACCTGCTGTAGCGAACGGCAGCAGGCAGAACTTTGATGCCTGCCTTCGCCAACATCTGCAGCTTCTTCTGCTCCAACTCTTCCTGGGTCACCTTCTCCTCTTCCTGTTTTGGTTTTTCCTCATTGTTCTCAGGTGCCCAAGTGACAGTCTTGGGAGTTTTGTGTTGCGGTCCAGTTCTTTTGCCCTGCTCTGGGGTGGCTTGAAGGTGACTAGAGGATGGTGTGTAATGGCAGGTAAAGATTAGAGATGAGGACGTTTGTGTGTCTTGTGTGATTTACCTTTTCCTTCTGCTCAGTTTTTGTATTTTCATCTAACTTTTGCATTGATGTGTTTGTCATTACCTCCTCTGCTCTCCCTCCTCTGTATGCGGTTTTCGCCGTGGAGTCGGGATGTAGGAGCTGGCGTTGGTTCGATTGGGAAGAAACTGGTTAAAGGGAATTGAGCTTCTTGCTTCGTTGCTGGCAGTCCGTCTGGCCAACATGTCATCCTTCCTCACATCTGGCCTCCTGCCGGCAGCATCAGCCTCCGAGTCGCTGCCTCGCCCTGGAAACCAAAGAGTGATGGAGCATAAAAGAGTGAAGAAGGTTAGAAAGTAAGTCAGGAACTATTTTTAATTGGCCCTTGCATAATAACCTCTGTGAATGCCATTACCAATTTGTTCCATGTCAGTAAGGGCAAACATTGAAATGGGACCTGACATATTCATCTGAAGTTTCTAGACACTTTTAGATGTTTACTCTGACATCACATAGTGAAATCAGCTCTGGGCTGCCATTCTATGACCACAGTACGTTTAAAAAGACTGACAAGGTAGTTTATGTTTATCTCAAACAAGAATGACCTTTCCCATCCCACAATGCTGTTTTACTGGAAGAGTAATTGTGGGTTTGTCTCTTCCTGTGTCTCCTAAATAGCACACAGGTTTTATGTGAGTTTTATGTCCCTTTATAAAAGATACAACCATTGTCAGTCTTATTTTCAAAGTTTGGGCCATCGTTTCTATTGAGAACATGCAATAATGAGTTAATTTGCTTCATGAATGTGGAAATTTTAAAGAGTCAAATTTAATTGAAAGATATTGAGGGATCATGTAGCGCACTGGTTCTCAATCCACTTGTAGTGGTAGTGGGTGTAATCTCTACACCCAGTTTAATTTATAAATTAAATAAATAATTTAAATAAAATATATTATACCATCAAAATACTGCAACCTTTTGAATGAAAATAAACTATGAGATAGCATTTTCTGTAATATTTTGTTAATATTAGCCTGCTGATGTTTGCATGCATGTTTCCACAATTAGTCTCAAGCTAAAATGTGACAGACGGATAGTAAGTAGAGTTAAAATGAATGGTTAAAAAGAAAACTGCAATTCTGGCTGAAAACAGGAAATATTAGAAAGAAAAGTACGGGTCAGGAGTAGCACTTTTTAACCAAATTAGCTTTGGTTCTTGAGAAGAATTCAACAACAGTCAACAATAAATTATATCAGGAATAAACCTGCCTCCTGTGTAAACTCTCCATAGCTAAATAGGGTCGGCTTATGCTACTGTATTTTAATGTATGTCACGATGGTGGTACTTGTAGAGTCTAATATTTCCAACATTGATCATTTCTCTGTCCAAACTGTCAACAAGTCTATTGTGCATAAATCTATGAATGCATACAGACAGAATAGGAGAAACTATATCTCTGTCCAACTTTTATGTTGGGTCATAAAAAGTAGTTAGTAAGGCAGCACACTTTTCTGTGACCTCCGGGGAATGTAGAGAATAAATCTATTCCCAGCTCTGGAATAGTGTTTTTCTTGTCACCCTGCTGCACACATATTACACTGTCAACGTAAAAGACACAAACAGGATGCCTGTGATACTACCCTCAAACTCGCACACACACACACACACACACACACAGGCTGACATATGAAAGCCAGGATGTTGACCTCAGCCTGTGTTTCCCAGGTCCAAATCTGGGGTGATTGCTACTTAGCCTAACAGCAGCTGCATCTGGGGCACAAACACACACCCAGACACACATGCACTCACACACAGAGAGTGGCTGAGACGTTCAGCTGTTATCCACAGCCTGCCAGGCTGGACAAAACATACCAAGGTTAAAACCCCAGCATGTTAGAGAACAGCAGTCAGACTATTTATGGATGAGTGGTTTTGTGTTGCTGCTTTAAAGGAATAGTCCAACATTTTGGGTTAGATGAGAAGATCTACATCCAATCTCATGTTTGTATGTTAAGTATGGGGCTAGCTTAGATTAGTATAAACACTGGGAGCAGGGCGAAATAGGTAGCTTGGCTTTTTTGAAAGACATTTATCTGAACCAACCATCACTGTTGCCTCGATTCACCACGTCAGGAGAAGGACTGTGCTGCGAGCGAGAGCCAAACGAGTCCAGACTGTCAAAAACAAGAGAAAATGCTTTACTTGTTTAAAGAAATAATTATTTTAATGCAAACGTTTTGAATCGACAGGACGAGTTTTTAAGTTTGAATGTCAGTTGCAGTTGTATGCAGTTGTATGTAACTTCACATTCAGGGTCTCCTTGTGTGTGCGTCCACATATATGGATATGTGTGTGTTGATGACAGATGTCTCTCACCTGTCTAGGGAGTTGTCGCGAGTGTGCTGTGGTGGAGAGAGAGATTCGCTCCTCTCAGAGTCCCAGCAGTCGTAGCCGCTGTCGCGAACGCTGCGTTTCTGCGGACTCTCGCCTCCTTCCTCACTCTCCTACAAACACACAGATATGCACAGAAAGATAAAAATCATATGTAAAGTGAATAAAGTAAAAGATTACGGTTATGAGACAACACATGGGTTGTAAAAGGAGACTTGGAGCTAAAGAAACAAAGGAAGAGGAAAGTGAAAAGCCAGCTGTTTGATCATTGTCTTGACTAAACTTATTCTGAATTGATCCACTAGATAAAATCTGCACAGCTAATCTTCTTTTCAGACTCATATCCTGTTTCTCTTTTCTGTCTCTCCCTGAAATAGGAGTAGCTGGTGTAGCAAAAACAAAAACGTGTTTGCCTCCTGTCTCGCGTGTCTCTCCTGCACCCCAACAAAGACAGGAAACTAAAAAATCCATCCCCCGCACCTTCTCCATGCAGCTATCTGTCTGTCTCCCTGTCCTCCCCCTCCCTGCTCTGGCCTCCTCACTCACTGTGTTAACTCACCACCTTCATCTGAGCGAGAAGCCCTTCAAACTCCTTGAGGTTGAGAGTAGGGCCACTGTAGGAGGCGCAGCCGCTGGCAGCCTTCCCAAGCCAGTACACTGTGTTCAGCACCTGAGGGACATTAAGAGGGTTTGGTTTATATTCATGAATTCATAAAACACACTGACATACAAGAAAAACTAAAGACAGGGCAATAACTACTCACGTTTTTTAGTTTGCGGTTGCAGTCGGAGTCCCTAATGACAGAGAAGTGTGTTACTGTCACGTGATACTACGTTGAAATGCCACACACAAGCCACACACACACACACACACACACACACACACGGTTATTTACTTGAGGTTAGCTCGTATGGAAGTGTCTTGCAAGTCTCCGGGGTCAAACAGCTGGGAGCCCTTCAGGCCCAATTCCTCACAGCCCCTCAGGAAGACTGACAGGTTGTCCTACAAGAGACAGCAGGGGACCACAGACAGTCAGAGTTTATCACTTTGACAAACAGGGTGGCTTACAGGGCTGAATGTCACACTGGAGAGTGTCTTCTTACCAGCCCGGCGATGGGGGTGGGCAGTCTGTTGATCTTCTTGACCAGCCCTGGTTTGATTGCACTCAGCAGCCTGTATGGAGGAGAGGGCAAGCAGAGATTTATTGAGTCTTAAAGAAGTTTATGTATGTTGCTACTTCATACATCAAAAACCACGTGGGAGTTTTGCTTACTCGCATAACAGGATGCCGTTCTCCAATCCGCTGCGGAAGTCCTTGTCTCCAAAGCTCTTCCCTGTTACAGCCTAGGGGAAGGAGGACAGGAAGGGACAGATGTTAAGGAGGTGGACTGGAACTACAGCTGCAACTCATATTTTGTTTCCAGGTCATTTTTTAATTAATTCATTAATCATTTAGTGTAGAAAATGTTCATTACAAGTTCCAAAGAAAATGTCAAAGGACCTCCTTGATAAATGTCTTAAATAAACACACAGATTCATTTTAAGTCTAATTTTACATTTCTACATTTTTCTTCCTAAGGAGCCAATACGCCAATGTACCGTATACACGAGTGCCAACATACCAAAGTTATTAAGCAGATCGGGTATCTCCAATGAGGTGACGGATCCACAACAAATGTATTTTCTCTAGCAATGAAATTATAACAATTACTTAGTAAGCAGTAAGGTATGAATTTGGGAAAAAGAGAGCACTGGTGTCCGACTGGTGCTCAGTATTGGCACAGACTCTAAGTTGAATTAAAGTTTGGAAAAATTGGGTTTGGTTCATCTCTACCTCTTTCATGTGTGACGTGTTTAAACTTGAAATATGCAACAGAGCTGATGATAAAATTAGGTTGAGGGAATTAAAGACATCATGACGGACAAAGACAGACATGCAGAGGAGACAGACTACTCGTTTGATCATTTTAAACCTCATTATGCCATCATAACCATTGTCCAGATGTTGCTACACTACCCTGATGTCCACCATGAAGTACACAAGAGCTTCCTGTACTGGTATTTTGGTCACTGTAAAATAGATCTTGTTCCTTTTGTAACACTGTAATTGAATATTTTGGGATTTTGGAGTCCGACATAACAAGCACTTTGGGCACCAGGTTCTTGTGAAGGGGTGACTGTTTCCTGACATTTGAAAGTTTAAAGTAACTGAAAAATAATCTACACATGAATCTCCTCAAATATACATAAATACAGTTTATAAAAGTGCATGAAGATTGTGTTGCATTGTGCCTCACTGTGTCCCTGACAGAGGAACCTGCTGCTGCCCGCTTCACCCTTCCCCCAACATTTTGCTTCAGTAGAAACCAAAGTGACGCCAAGCCAATGACACACTGCTCTGTGTCCTCATTCCATTTTCCCAAAATGCACCCACGCGCACGTCCCTGATATAGATGCACACAGCCGTAGCCTGAGTGAGCTGCAACGCTAACCTCAATCCTCTAACCTGCAGTAGTCTATCCTGTGCAGGCAGGAGAGGAGGAGGAGGGAATCAGGAAGCTGTACAACCAGCCCACACACACACAGACACACACACTGCTTTCTGGAGCTGTTGTGTAACCAGCAGCCAAAGATTAATCGAAAAGAAGAGAGGTTTGACTGTTTAAACTTCTAATCCAGATTAGCACAGATTACAGTTAGCACTCAGGGTGTAAACTGAAGGCACACACTTTCTCTCCATCTCTGCTGGTCATGTATAGTGGATGCTGCTCCTATAAATCCATCCACAGACAAAAAAACACACTTAATCTGAGACAAATGTGCCAGATTCTTAATAATCTGAATAGTGCGACGGTATTTAAAACCTGTAATGCAAAACATTTAAGTCCTTTTGTCTTTGTCTGCTCTTTCGTTGTTGCGATGTTTATGATTTATTAATATTTATTTATGTACAGTTCATGCACATGTGCCATATGCATGAGAGGAAAACACACACACACACACACACACACACACGCACAAACACAATCACAATCACATACACACAGTTCATCTGCAGCTATGAAAACAGCCTATTGTGTTTCGTTATATAAGTGATGACCAGATGTTTCCCATTGGCATCTCTTTCTTTTTTCTTGTCTTTCATCATTCTGGTGTCACACACACACACACACACACACACACACACACACATATGTTGGCATATGTCATGTTTATTAAGGTTTGACTCCAGGTCTTTGAAACATTTACAGCGTGGTCATGCATAATTTACTGACCAAGAAGAGTACTGTATTAAGGGAGAGCAGGACAACTGTGTTTTTTGTAGGTGTGTGTGTGTGTGTGTGTGTGTGTGTGGGATGCAGGGCACAGACGGTGGGTCGGGGGTGGAGGTAGTTAATGATTGGTTATGTGTTAAAAAGCTGAAACTGAAATACAGCAATTGGACATAGTGACTGGAGTAAGTGTATATGGTTTAGGTAGAAAGCTAAAATTTATGTCATGAGTGTGTGTAAAATAGAGATACAGGCTGTATATGTGTGTGTTAAATGAGCATTCACGTCTCCTACAAAAACCAAGCCAAAGACCTTGGGGGTATTTCAGCGCCAGCAACAGTAATCTGACCCTCCCTCGCTGCCTCGCAGTCCTCATGGTGGACTGCTCTTCTCAGTCTGGGTGAATGGCAGCAGCAGCTACCATTTAAACCCCGAGGTGAGACTGTGTGTGTGTTTGGGGGCAGAGCAGAAGCAGAAGCAGAAGTAGGCCAAAGTACGCCATACTTTTAATTTAACATCTGTAAAAAAGATGGAAAGAATGAGAGGCCATAAAAATAAAAAGCAGCAGAAGAGAAAAGAGAAAAATATGCAATAAATCAAGTGAGTGGTGTAAGTTCTAATGAGCAAATCGTGCGCTTCGATGTTTTAAACAGACAAATGGCAGGATTTAGCAGGCCCAGACTAAACGTGATAATGATATGGGTGCCATGCAGCTGCAGCTGACGTTTGTTTCTCCTGAGCTGAACCTGAGTATGTGCCATTCATGTTTCACTGCCACCATTCGAGTCATAAAGCATCTGTTTTTCAGTAAAATAAATACCCGGTGAAAAAGAAAGTTATTTAAAAGTAAAATTTTAACATTAAAATGTTTAAAATTTGTGCGCTTACATTATCCTCAAATGTTACCAACAGTGTTCAAACCCAGAGCGATCTGTAAATCTATTTAAGGTGATGTTTACATCCCCTTTACAACCCCTAGTTGCTATGACTTCCAGGAAAATGTGTCTGTAACGTAACGTGAATAAAACTCTAACGTCACGTTACATAGATTTTCATCAACAATGGTAGTTGTTTAAGACAACAACTCTTGTGCTACTTTACAAGTGCACACTTTACATAAGACCCCACGTTACATATATTTTAACAGTGATTGCTGTTGTACTGATTGTTGTATTTATATTTACAGAAGCCTCTAAGACTCTTCCAGCAATTTTGATTTAAAAAAAAATGAAATATCAATAATAATATAAAAGTTTGTTGCATGATTTTTAGATATTTGTTTCCCATGTTGTGACTTTATTTTCAGAAACGACCACTAGAAATGGCGTACCTGTTTTCTGGTTTATACACAAGAAAAATATAGATGCTTCATTAAAAAATATAAAATTAAGTTTGTGCAAATTAAGTAAGGTTAAAGACCATTGACTGCTACCATCTTTGTTTGGATTAGGACATTCTGGGTTTTTCAAAAATGGCCGGGTATTTCTTTTTCAGAAAAACGTGAGCTTAGCTCAGTGACGCAAATGTAATGTTGTTGTATGAGAGGCACAATCTAGGGCTAAGTTGAGCCGTGCTGAACTGTCTATGTGTTTCCAGTAAAGCCAGTCAATGGAGATTTAGTGGGTTAGAGCCCCAGTGTGCACACAGACCACAGAGAGAGATGTTATAATTTGTGGTGCTGCAGCGGCATTAGCCTCGTTATAATGTTATCATGTGCTGTAGGCACTTTGCACACTAATGGCGTCGTGACATACAGAGAAAAAGAGAAGACAGCACGGAGGAAAACTGAGAGAGGAAGGCAGAGAGATAAAGTCATAATCCAGATTGAGGATTAATCTGGATCAAAGTAATTAACCAGACTGACTCCACACTGCGTGAAATCTGTTCAACTTGACGAACAAAATCACTTCCTTGTACCACATAATTGAAAATGTATTTGTATATTTTATCACAGTGGTACACTAAAATGGAAATATACAATATCTATTTAGGGTTCAGCCTCTGAACTTTTGTACGAAAATTACAAAATTAGGTAAATTTTCACTCACTATAAGTTCTGTTTGCATGTACACTACAGTGTACTTTGCATGCTAAAATGTTTTTTTGCACTACTTCTTCTCACACACAATGCTTGTCAGAGCCATGATACAGCATCTACTATTACAACCAACATACGTAGTTGGTGATGTGTTTAGTTTTGTCTGTGGCAAACTGTGTCTATGCCGGCTTTACAAAAACATTAAAAATCACTGAGGCATGAAAGACATCTATGCCAACAGCGAGTCTGTGTCATCATTATTTCACATTCTTTCGTTACAGCATTTGATGCATGGAAAATCCATGAATCCCTGCTCTCGCACTCTCTCCGGTACAGACACAGCTGGCTGTCTGAGACCATTGGAGTTAATCTGCCTAGGACAGCTGTGACATCTGGCACGCACACATTTCACACACATTCTTTCATTTATTCTTTGCCTGACAGATCTCTAACTCTTGCTGTGTACTGTATGTCGGTGACAGCAGAGGTTAACTGCTGTCAGTAAAGTTGACTTTGTGCCTCTCTAAGCCTGTACAACTTTAACCTGCTCAATGTCACATCCAACAGGTTTAAAGCACCTTCAACAACAGTGTTGTTGAACATCGGCTTTCAGACCGTCTAATCCCACCCCTTGTCTCGTCTATAAACAGATAGAAAGGTCTTGTTTGTGCCAGTCTAATTTCCTGCTCTGGGTCATGTGGTGATATATGTAGCCTACTGCTCTACTGCCCCCCCTGGAAACAGTGACACCTGAGAGCCTGTCCATGTTTTGTTCCCATAGTGACCGGTGTCACCCAACCGGGGCGTGTCTGAGGCGTGAGTGAGCTGTGTCATGCATAGCTGATTGGCATGTGTGTCTGTGTGTGTGTGTGTGTGTGTGCATACGCTTTGCATACTCTTACAGACATGGCGGACACACACACAGGCTGCGTAGGGTGGCATGGTTAACCCTGAATCATCTCCACCTGTGAGAGGGTTTAAATACACCACTAGAAATAGTCAGCCTGACTAGTCCGAGAATAACTGGACAATCAGGACGCGGAACAAAGACACTTCAATGCATGTTACTAACTAAACTTCTTCCCTGGAGTTTGTGTGCTCTATGGTCCAGCAGGTTCTCGTTGATCGTGGCTGCTGCTGTGGTCCTGCACGACATCCACTACACATATTACTACTGTCATTATTGTTGCCATATCTCCATTCGTTTATAGTTAGTTTATGATTTGCTGCTGCTGTGCATCTGTGTCTCTCTATCTCTATCACAAGTTCCACTGCTACTGTAATTATTTTATCATTCGTTGTAATTGTACAATATGTTTGTGTTGATTTGTTCTGTACACGTGACATCTATTGCACGTCTGTCCGTCCTGGGAGAGGGATCCCTCCTCTGTGGCTCTTCCTGAGGTTTCTTCCACCTTTTTTCCCTGTTAAAGGGTTTTTTGTGGGCAAGTTTTTCCTCACTCAAACCGAGGGTCTAAGGACAGAGGGTGTCACTCTCTGTACAGATTGTAAAGCCCTCCGAGGCATAAAATTTGATTTGATTTGATTTGATTTGCAGGACAGATGAAGATTTTAGAGGCCTGCATTAAGGTGCAGCGTGTTGCAGAATATGGCAGAAATCCAATATCACGATGTTTTTATTGGTGTATAATCGCCTGAAAATAAAAAATTTGAATTTTGAATTGAACTTTTATATCTACAGCCACTGCAAGCACTCTTTCCTGGAGTCCACAATGTTTCTACCAAGCAGCAACCTGAAGTGAAGCCAATGCAGAAGTGCTAAAGGCTGTAATTCCTCAAACATCCACTTGAGGCTGGCTACAGAAATGAGTCAGTCTCCGTAAGCGTCCATGTTCAAATGTCCAACTTCACAGCACAAATAAACATGTTTACAGCCTGGTACAAAAAACAGTTTTGGTCTCTACATCTACACTTACCCATTCATATTATATTAAGGCCTAAAGTTATGCATAATTAACAGGGCTTTGATTGACAGATAGATACATGCTTGAGCTCCCAGGCTCCCAGTCATTTGGCCCGCCTCAGGTCTGCCGATGATCCACGTCCTTGCCGATTTTTAGATTAGCCGGGAAGTGGAAGAGGTAGGACTACCACCAACATGGTGGCGGCCAGTGCTACACATTTTGGGAAATGTGCAGGTGACGTCATGCATACGCTGTCCATTCTTTATACTGTCAGTGGTTTCTACAGTCCTGAAAGCTAGATGAACTTAGGACGAGGGACGTATTGAGTTAAGAATTATTTTTCCATAAGTGCAAAAGTAAAGATTTGAGTATACTGTGTTTCTGAACAGTATTTGCATTATCAAGCCATTTGATAAAGTATTTTTACATTTGAATAGTTGGCTGTAATGCTATTTATATTTTTCCTGTACATATTTTTAACAATCTGAAAAGAGATGGTTGTAATGTTATTTTTCTGATGGCCTTTACTCATTGACACCAACATTTTTAAAAATATCCACTTCTAAACATCAACATCTGAAAACGTTTGCTAAATACAACAAAGCACACTTGTGCTTTAAACTTTGAAGGAAAATGTTTTATCTCTTTTAGATGTGTGTTATAGATATTTAAACTTTTCTAATCTTTTTTTGTGACTGAGGCAGGCACAAGAATGACTTGATTCAGAAACATCCAACCTCTTCATCATTCAGTGAGGGGACAACTGTGCACATTTGGTGGAAAATTATCTGTGCACATTAATATCCTGAAAGCCACAAAAATAGGTCATAACTGTCTCTCTAATTTTATGAATGCTTATCATTTTGATTTTTCTTGAACTGTATGTGGGACAGACCTGAACTGGGTGGATGGGAGACGAATGATGTACTTCTGTGGCCACGGAGGAAAGATGCAGCCCCAGGCAATCCATTTAACTTTGATAAAGACAGACAGAAAAATACTTTGCTTTCCTGTCCTGTTAAATCATTTATCTGGTGATTAAACTATCCACTTTGGTGAGTTGTTGTCTATTAAACATCACGGAAATCCAACATATCCTTGGTAAAGGGGGCGGCAGTAACACGGTCCTAAGGGAGTGTGGCTGGTTCATGTCCATCATGGACCACAGTATGGAGTGTGGACTGGTAGCTGGCACTGCCAAGGTGCCATGAGCAAGGTACCCATAACTGCCCCCATCAATCCGCCATCTGTCTCCATGTGCATGTCTATGAGCCCTTTGTGTGAGTGTGTGGTTATATTCATCCTCAGGCTTATATATTTGAAACTGAGGGATCAAGCTTCTTCTAAATGTATGTTAAAGGATCAGTGTGTAAGATTTAGTGGCACCTTTGAATAATCAATCGAAGTATGTTTTGTGGGCTTATTTGTTTGTTTTATTGTAACCAATGACAGTATGTAGAATAGACAGAGCATGATATGATATGATGATATCACCTGTTGGTTTCTGAAAGCCATGTTGGGTGTACTGCTCCTTCTGCCTTCCGGCTAATCTAAAAGTCGGCAACAATGACGTGGATCATCGGCTGACCTAAGAATGGCGCCTGGTTGCTCAGACGAGCCATCTGTAACGGCACCTAACTGTCAATCAAAGCAACCACGCTGTTAATGTATAACTTTAAGCCTTAATATAACTTAAACGGGTGGGAAAGAAAGAAATTAACTATAGAGACCAAAACTGTTTTTTGTACCAGGCTGTAAACATGTTTATTTCTGCGGTGAAAGTTGGACATTTTAACATAGGTGCTTATGTAGACTGAGGCCCAAGGAATTACGGTTTTGCACTTCTGCATCTATCAATCTATCTCCTTCTACCCACCACATCCTGTAAACATCCACACTAGTTAATTTTGTTGTACTTCATAACATCAATTTTCTCCAGTCTGAGATACTAGTTGGTGGGTAGCTATCCTAGGGACCAGCACCGTGATGAAAGTAGAAAAAAAAATAGGTCATAACGCAGCTCATGATTCACCCTCTGTCCACCACGCTCAGGGCTTATAGACAGAGGCGTTTATAGCCGGACAGATGATGATGATGATGATGATGATGGTGGTGGTGGTGATGGTGGTGGTGGTGGTGGGAGCACCACAAATGATAATCTCATCCGCGTGCTGGTCCAGTACGGTGCAGTAGCATCTCGTGCGTGACTGTTGGTCCGGTTTCATAACCATGGCAACCGGAATCCCCTCGCGCCTGAAAAAAGGGGGCGTTACTCATCCTGGCGAGTAGAAAACAAGCTCCTCGACCGTTAGAGGATAAACGGCCACTCTGCGCTTCACTGTGTGATTGTGGTTTATATTTAAACGCGTTTGGTGCTGTTTAAAAGTCCCTCCACGGTGCTGGCTTCGGGTGTTAAATTTCACCAAGAGACACACATGTGCTGAAACTTTTGACACGGTTTGTCCACACATGCGGCCGTGAGCCCGTCGTCCCAACACGGTAACACGACACTGCATCGTCCCCACAACAGGTGACGATACACCGGTGCTGTAGGGCTATGTATTTATATCCCCAGTATGTGACCGTATGGCCCATTTCTGTCCCCGCTATGCTGTAGAAGCAGCCCCCCACCACACCTCCGAGCCCCGGTCACTTACCTCTATCCATTTCTGAGCCTCCTGGCAGGCTGGTTCGGGATGGTTCGGCTCCAGCCGCTCCGAGTCGTTATCTCGACCCGCTTCTGGGCTAGCCATCTCTGGACTGGCCATTTAACGAGCACCGGAGAGTCTGTGTGATGACACGGTGTTAAGTGATACGTGATAAGACGTGTGTGGTGGTGCTCCCCTCCCCGCACTGTCAGTCCGTTATCCTTCTGTTCGGCTTTCTACGCCGCAACTCCTCGATGCGTTGCCTGGCCCCCTTTCGTGCTCCCTGTGAGCCTTGCTCAAACTGAAGCACGGAGATGGAGAGAGGAAAAAAAAAAAGAAAGAAAGGCTCTGGCGACCCCGACGCTGCCTGCAACACGAACCAGGCGCTAAAAATAACGATTGTTGAACGCCACCGAACTGCGTGAGGCTGACGCTGCTGCCGCGCAATTTAGGGGACGTGAACGCGCAGGCAGGAATCTATGCGGGGGAGGTCGAGAGAGATAGAAAGAGACAGAGGAGAGAGAGAGAGAGAGAGAGAGAGAGAGAGAGAGAGAGAGGATGGGGGATTGCAATGGATGTCCCGTTATTTCACAGTTCCCATGAGTCAGCTGGAAGTGGCTGTTTGAAGAGGTCTGCTTTATGCTTACCTGAGCAATAGAAAGTCTACTGGCTTTAAAATGGAGAGCAAATGTAAAAAAAAAAGCTCTGTGAGGGTCAATGAAACATAATTTGAGGTAGCTAACATTTATCACAGGGACCCCAAATGAGAAACAACACCTTTGAATCTTCAAATCAGAGCCATATGGATGATTTTAAACTGAGGTTATATGAGCTCAGACACCAAAAAGCCTGAATGCAGGTTTAAACCCTTCTCCACAAGGGTGGATTACCAAACAGGCAACTACCCAGGGGGCACTCAGACCCCTCATAGCTCCCAAAAGCCCCCAGGCCATGTTTATTGTGTTGTTAATTAGATTTATTGTAAATTAGTTTGGGAGTATGCACCAACACAGCACACTATAAACTGCATTTTTACTGTGCTTTCACTGTTATGTGTCAATGTTTAGTTTCAACTGATATTATGATTAAATGATGAATATTCCTAAATATAGCTGTGTTTAATCAAATTACCACAAACAAAGTGAAAGTCAGAATACACAGTTGTGTGCCCTGTAGCCAATAAAGGTATAAAAATTTATATTTATTATTAGTCTGGTGGGAAAAGAACACATTCTTTATTAATTTATACATTTTTTAGCATTTAAGGAGTCAAAGGAGTCTGGAATAAGCCTATAACATATCTACAAAGAACATGTTTTTAATTGCAAAAACCCTAAATGACCCTTCTACAACCCTGCCTTTGAGACAGCTTTTCTTTACTGCCATTGACTACAACTTACACAGCACAGAATCAATAAATCGTAAAGTTTTATAAACTGCATTTCATACATTGGTTAAAGAACGGCTTGGCAGTCATCAGTTCTGTTGTAAGTAATCAATGCTGTTGATAACAGTTGTGTACATGGTGGGGCTGATAGCCGCTGACCCTAGTATTGGATGCAAATGTGACTCTTTCAAACAGAAGGTCAAACCTTTATTTTACCAAATCACCTGAGTAGAGAGGTAAAGCCTACAACCAAAACTCAACCAGTTTGCTCCCATATTTCTTTACCATATAGATATCAGCCTTTGTTTCTATTTGGATGAGGACTACATCCCTGCTTGTGGAAGGGTTTGTGCATGCCATCCTTTTTCCGAGTAGTGATGGCACTGCAGTTCTTTTTCATCATTTAGGTCAGTATCACACTGGGACTGCTCTTTTGCAACACAGAAAAATGTCTTGTGTTGGTATCCACAGTGATGAGTCGAGTCACCAGACAATCTATTGACAGCTCTTCAGTCGTCCTCCTGTTTCATCCCTTCACATCTGAACTGCAGCTAAGAACAGTCAGGATGAGCCTCAAGCTGTGAGGGCCTGAGGACATTAAACACTTCATCACCTCATGTGACAAAAGTATGAATGAGTGTCAGCGGAAATGTAGACTGGTGACAGGGGGAAGTCAAGCAAAAGATAAAGACTGTTGGGTTTTAAAGCAAGAGCTAGAAAGGTTTAGGAGTGCAACTAATATTTATTATGCATTAATCTGATTAATATTTTCTGGATTAATCATTTTGTATATGAAGTGTAAATTCAAAAAGGCAAAGCCCAGAACGTACAGGTATTCAATAGACTTTTATAATAAAAAAATAGCAGATTGGCATTTTTGTTTGAAAAACCATCTTTAAAATATCACTTAGAAAAATAACTTTTAAATTCAACATAACTTAGAGTGGCTGTTGCAGATTTAAAAAGGTGAACAAGCAAGCCTCTATTTTTCTACTAACGGATACAAACCACAACAGGAGAGACATCCAAGTTTAATGGTTGCTTTATTGAATTCCCACAGCTGCATCACCAGTAGAACTACAGCAACAAGTATTTAGAAAGTGCAGAAAGGTAAACAATTAGTGCACAGCCTAGACATAAAGTACTATCACCCTGCACTGAACGACAACAACCCAACATAGAGTAGCACTTTATTTTGATGGTCTTTGTGTTTGCAAGTTTTCTAATACTGTATTTGACTATTTGAGCCTTGGTAGATTGTTAACTTAAGAGCCATTTTCACACAAAGTGCAAATGTATTCACTAATCTGTGGAAACTAAACAAAAAAAGGAGGACAGCAATCCACAGCTGTAATTTTGCTCTTCTCAAAGAAATCCTTAGTTTTTCAGAGAAATGTCAGAGTGACACCAAAGAAGCGCACTCAAAGGTTGCGTGCATGTTCCGAACAATGGTTAAATTATTCCTACGGATACATTTGGGCTGTTCTGAGGAATGTCAGATCCTTATAAACTCAACCACACAAACTGAAGGCAGTCAGAGACACAGACAAAACATTTCTCCGTAGAAGTTTTCCGCCTTTTCTGTCTCACTCTTCATATTTCTCTTCATTGGCACAAAAGGTATTTAAGCATTTAAGTTTGAAACAGATGCACCAATGATTACACACACACACAAAAAACAAACAAATGCACACGAGCAGTGGCGAGATCTGACCTCATGTTTTACAGTTGTCCTTGCTGAATGATAAGTCACAAAGAGATTTGGACAAGCTTGTATCAGTTAGTGTCAGCATAACAAAATGTTTTGATGGTGCGATTGTGTGTACACGTGCTAAAGAATGCTTTGTTCATGAGATGAAAGTACAGTATGTGGAAACATCATGTGCTTTATAGTGCATAGTGTCTGCAGATAGATGTGTGTGTGTGTGTGTTCACAGGTATTAATGGGTGTCTGCTGATTGTGTTTGTTGTGTGAACGCTCCAGGACATTTTGGTTTACGATGTGGTCATATGTTCTACCGAATATCTAACTTTGACAGAGAGCCACGGAGGAAAAACGGACCTCGCCGTGCTCTCTTTCCATGAATCCACGGCACACTTTGGCTGCATCCTGGACATGTTTGAAAAGAGGAAAAAAGAAGAGTAGATATGTTTACTCTTATGCAATATGTTGATGTATTTTTTACTCAGGTTTCATTCATTATTTTTGCTCCACTGTACATGAACTAGAAACATTGCAATTTTTCAAATGAAAAACTGAAATTTGCAAAGTTATTGTAGGTAAATGCATAATAATGCATAATGTTTTGTCCATTTTCTGTTTCAGCTTAGTAATAACATGACACACACATTCAAAAATTACTTAAAAATGTCATGTATAAAGTTGTAGTAACGAGAGATGCAGTTGACTTTTATTCTCTCATCATACAAAGGTAGTATCAGTACATTTCCCTGATATATAGATAATGGTATTTGGTCAAAATTATTAATAATTGATTATGATATTATATTTTGCCAATATTTCCCAGTAGTACTACTTGAGTAGTTCTTCTTCCTTTAAATGAGATCCATTAAATCATCATCATAACATTTAATGTTGTTAATGTTTTATCACTAATGTATTTGGAGCCTCCTTGTTGTTTGATGTGATGATCTAAACAGTTGTTTAAGTCATATTCATTATGTTTTTCATAGACAGCGCATTTATGTTAAATATCCAATACCTAACAAACAGGCCTAAGGAGCGACGGTTCTAGTGTAAGGTGAACCATAATGGCAGAAAATAGCATTGCTTAAATAACAAGCTATCCTTACATTAAGATTATTTTTGTAGACTGATGTTTAATTTGTGTTTCAGACTGTTCTTTATAGTCCCCTCTTTTTTTTCCTTTTTCTTTTAAGATGAACCCTATTGGAGATGTGAGAGTGTGCATTAGCCGAGTTTATTGATTGAACCAAGATACTCAGGAGCGGCCACTCCCTAGTATTCCAGTTTGATATCATGACTCATCACAGACATGCATGTTCATAAAGGAGCCTGGTCCTCGATTATATTTCAACATATCCAGAACTGACACAAAATCTTGATGACCATAATTTTACCTACCGCTATGAAGGAGTCATCTTTGGTATCTCCGTGTTTCACTGGTCCATTCATTTTCCCATCTTAAAACACAAGTAAGACAGTTAGGACTGCACAACATAAAAATACACACATGAATCTACATTGTGAGATAACATATGCTTACCAAATTCATAAAGCTGGCCATTTACATTGACAAAGGCAATAAAGTGGAAGTTGATTTTGTCAGCTTCCGGCTGTGAAAGTTGAGATAATTCAGAGTTCATGCTGTACAAAAAGACTTCATAAAACAAACACAGCACTACATTCATCTTAAATACAGTGTGTCATCTCTCGGATACTCCGACACAGTGATAATGGTCAAACTCCCATCAGGCGGTCTATGTGAATGAATAAAGACAGATCAATAACCCCCCTTCATTACTACCTAAATTACTGTCCTCTTCAGGTTGTCTGGGTTTAGTGAACTGGCGATGCTACCAGGAATAGAAATTATTTCAATAATACTGATGTTTAAATGTCATTTAACTGACCCCCAGAAAGGAGAAAGGGGGAGAGAGGGAAATGTGCATCTGGACAGAGAGAGGAAACGGAAACTTGAGCTTTTGTATAATGTAATTATTGAGTCTAATTCTCAGGTTTGGTAGTTAAATTAATGTGCAGACTGGAATCTCTGAAATGGTGTCAAGGAAAGTGACAGCTATCTCATATGAATGAGTGAAAGGGGTATTAGATGACAGCTATCGACAGTTCATATTGAGGTTAAGGATCTTACCCTGCACTGGCCCTGCGATGCAACCTCATTGTGAGCATCACGGATGGCCTGGAGAGGAAAAATTTAGAACATGTCAAGTTTAATACAGCTAAAACAGATCATTAGACTCAGGTTTGAGGTTTAGAAGGCGCTGTCAAAGTGCCCTTGATAGGACAAGGATTTAGAAGTGTCTGGCGCCCTCAAGTGGGGGAAAAACAAAAAAAAAATACCCTCAAAACAAAATGTAGGTTATCCAATACGAACAGAAACGTTCTAGAAATTAGGAGTTCACTTCAGGTTTTTTAAATTTATTTTTAAAAACAGTATTTTTAGCTGAGTAGTCATAACATTATAGATCAAGTATAGGTCATTCAACTTACAATTTAGAGCTCATATTTTTATATAAAGACAGTAACCATACAGACAGACAAAAGGGAAAAAAATACATGGAAAATTATTTGTTTTGGTTGTGAAGGAGATGCCTTGTTGACTGCTTCTGATATTTAGCTTATAGGTAATACAATCTCACAGAAACTATCAAAGACACTTAAGCTTCTGATGATCACACAGCTCAATCTCCTTATTTTAAAATTTAAAATATAGCAGCTTCAAGAGTGAGAGTTTTCATCCTACCTGGTTCTGCTCCAGATGTTTGGCACGGTCATCGGCAGACATGTTTGCAGTCTCATCTAGAAACTTCTTCAGGACAGAGCCACTCGCTAAAAAAGCCCAAACACAGCACAAAGTTAATCAGAAAGAAGTGTCACTCATTCAAATCACAACAAGCCACACCAAATAACCAGCCACTAATCATCACAGAGTTATTTAAAAAAAAGGGGGGGGGATTAATGGTAGTTCCATACATCTTTAAAAATGCACTTAATTTTGTTGCTGCAACACAGTTCAGCAGATACCTTTTAACATCGAACATAATGACATAAACCCTAACCCTGAACTAAGCCCTGGATTTGTTTTTACTGGACGGTAAAATTAGGCACTGCTCAATCAGCAGTCTATGACACACTGATTTTTAACCCATCTGTGTACCCATTCTTGCAGCTTAATAAGGTTAATCCTTTTAGTCATTGGTTTATACTTGTTCATAATACATATGAATGTTAAACTTAATTATGGAGAAGAAACTCCTGGAGAGTGCGGCAGGTATACAGCTAAACTAATGAGTTCTGTCAATAATTCAGACTTACATCAATAGGGCCATCTATTTTTATTTTAAGCTTTAACGAAGATGGTGAAAGTTTGGCATTTTTACCTTAGTCAAATTTACATTCAAATAAATGTATGATTGGTAATTTGAATTATGAAAGCAAAATATCTCAGCAAAGTAACTGCTGAGTCATTGATAGTCGCTAACAATGTTCTGATTGTTTTATAAAGCAAATATTTAGCCATATAAATTTTAGTATGCATTGCTTTGTACTTAGTATGATGATACCAGTTCTTATTTGATGTGCACTCACCAAATGCCGGCTTGCTTTTGTTGTTGGCCACAGCATGCAGCAGGGCGATGGTGCCACAGGAATTGACTGCTGTCTGCTTCAAGAAATAAACCTCAGAGTCTCCTCCAACCTTGTCTGTCTGCTGCTGCCTGAAAGACTCATGCTGCAGTACAAACACACACACACACACACCATGGTCACAGTCATCTGCCTATGAGAAAAGCCAAGTTAATCATGCCACTTGAGCGCATAGATTAAGGTATCAATTGCAAACAGAAATTAAAAGAACTGTGCAGTCTGTCCTCCTCCCAGGTTTTCATGGTTTTGAGAGGTGGTCCTGTGGCTCAGGCTCTCCCCATCTAGCGACACCAAAAGCTGCTTAACATCCTCCAGGATCTATACTTTTTATTTTAGTTTTTAGAATCTACATATATTTGGATTTTTGTCAATTGCACACACACAATTGTGCATACTGTGATTTGTGTCCTTGGATAGGGACCTCTCTTCCTGATGCTTCTTCCTTATTCCTTATCCAAATTCAGGGTCTCGGGACAGGGCGCTGTTTATTGTACAGACTTTAAAGCTCCTCGAAGCAAATTGTTATTTGTTATTCAAGCTATATAAATAAAACAGATGTTCATAAAGCACAAAGACAGTCTTTAGTTAGAGCTTTTCCACTGGAATGATTCTCCTTTTCTATAGTCCATATCATTGCAAATTTAATCAATCGTCAACCATTTAATTAATTGTTATACATTTTTATTTCAGCTGTTGGACATGGGGACGAGGTCTGCTACCCAAGATCACAATACAAGTAAAGCCTATCTGAGAATGCTCTGCAGTTTAATGTCAGTGCTTGACAAGATAATTAGACTTCATATTGAGTATTTAAAAAAAAGGTACGCATCTGCTGACTCATCTCCTCCTTACCAACCCAGTCTCACCACCATAGCCATCACATTACTCCCTCTCCATCCATGCCCTCCCTGCACCTCAGTCTCACCCCACCCCAGAGAGCCTGTATCAGTGACTCACCCCACCCTTTGGTCCTTCCCTTCCAGGAAGTAGCCACCACCACCACCACCCTATTGTTATCACCTGTTGTGTCAGTGGGAAGAGCAGCATCAAGGCACAGCATGGTTTCGGGACGGCGGAGAGTTGCTCATCCTCCAGCCCGACCACATCAACAAAGCGCCAGCTTTCACCCACTCCCAGGGAGCCCATGAGCTGAAACACAGCAGGGCAGGAAAATAAAACAAAGCACGATGAATGAGAGGAAAACAGCGACACATACACAAATGATCCCCTCTGTCTGCGCTCAAAGATGCTGCGTTGTGTTGGCCCAGTCCGACCACACCCTTAAGCCCAGACACTGGAGACAACACTGGGAATGATGCTGAGGACGTGAACGCCTCCTCCTGCATCTCTTTTAAATAACACCTGCCACTTTTTTTATCTTAAGTAGACAACATATAAACTACACATTGACAGTTGTGGCCTGTTAGCGTTTTAACCGTCGTCTTAGTAACCGCTCTAACTAGCTAGCCGTTGTAAAAAAAACTTACCTGACAGTTAAATCATCAACGGTTAACCGTTACCAACATGTCGCCATTGTTTGCTACTCACCATGTTCAGCATCTGAAACGACATAAACAGAGACGACAGGTGAGTTTGTTGACAGTGAAAAAAAACGTCACGGTGTTCAATGGAAGTTAAGAAAACACGGTTATTTCCCTCACCTCGGGGTTAATCTCCATCGGGGTCCACTCCATTTTGGCAATATTTTTTATTTGGGGCGCAAGTTTAAACGGCGGTGTTGCGTTTGAGCTCAGACGGTTACTGTCAGTTGAAGTTACCGAGCGGCTCACGCCGACTTTATGCTGCCGGTCATACCACTTGCCGGCAGACGGAGGGGGGTGCCGGTTCATATCAAAATAACCGGTGGCGTACATATTCAACCTGCCTCGTGAAAAATCACAGTGATTTAAACGATACATTTATAGCAAACACGGTTAGCTATGTTCTGACATCCTAAAAATACACATACCACCTTTAAAAAAAAAATAGGTGTAGATAAATCACACCGCTAAATGTGAGATTACTCTGGCTCTTTCTAGAAAGGAAGGAGTGACGTAGTGATAATTTGATATCAATGGTGCCGCTTAACGAGTTTAATGTTTGACCTTTTGGAGCCACTTTTTTATTACATTGCTAACTGCAGTGCACAGGTTACATCATTCAGTACAATAATGTGACTTCTTGGTGTTGTATTTTATCCCATAGGACTTCTTCTTATTCCATACAAGCTGCTGTTGCTGCTACTGGAAATGTACAACTAAATGTGTGTGTAATGAAAGATAACAGAACATAGAAACATGCATTTCTATGCAGAAAGCTCTTAACATTTTTGTCTTTTTACCAACCATTTTTGTAGTTGTCTTGTTCACAATCATAAACAGTTGTTTTAGCATAAACATATGGAGCTAAATAGCATGCACTAGGCTAATTAAACTGTCTGACTGTGTATAATGGGTTTTCAATCATGTGATTATATATTTTGGGGGATCTGTATTGATCTATGGTGTGCTGCATGTAAAGCACATTGGTGGAACTGAAATTGTGCAGGCAGTTATTTGTAAGGAAACATGTTACATCAGTGTTTTTTGTCATCATCACGTGTTTCTCAATCCACCATGATCAGCAAGAACAAGACATACCACATCATATTTTTGGAACTAACAGACTGCAGTTACCAAATGTAACAGTGGAAGTTCAAGGTGGCGCTATTGTACCAGTAAAGAGCAATATACTGGGTGGTTAATAACACATTTGGCCAACTCGGAACACATATTTATTTTCAGATAGATAGATAGATAGATAGATAGATAGATAGATAGATAGATAGATAGATAGATAGGAGGTCATATAGTGGATGTGTGCCACCCCACCCATCTCTCTATAACCACCTCCAGGGGCTCCACAGCAGACGCCAGCACAGAACCAGCCTTCCTAATCAGTTTGTTCAGTTTTGTAGTGTCACTGCTGCCCCAGCAGATGGCTGCAAAGAACATTGTACTTGCAACAACTGACCATTAGAACATTGAACATTAGAATAACATCCTGCTGCACACATTAAACCTGACCTGAGCTTCAGTAAGTACCATTTCTGGTTTCTGCCAGAGGGATTTTACTTTAATGTGTCCTGTTTTCACAGTTTCTTGGTGTATAAGCACTAGTCTACATCCCTGCTTAGGAACTTGATAGTTCATGTTGGTATACAGGACAGTGACAGTAAGAAGAGAGAGAAGATTAGAGTGTGTGCTCCCAATCTGTTTTATTTTAAGTTAGGGAGCCAGCATACTATTGAGGGCAACCTCAATCTTATAATGACATTTAATGTAATGAATTAACCTGTTTTCACATAAGACAGATCATTCAGTTGCCTGAGATCCATTAAAGTAAGAGCATTTTTTCCTGAAACCTGTTTTATTTATTTTTTTTTGTTGCAGTGCTTCCACCTCATTTTTAAACTGCTGAACTGACCCATCACTAGCTTTAGCCAACACAGCATTGATGAGAGGGAACATGCAACCATTAACCTTTTAAAAGTTGTCATTTCTAATCTGGTCTTGAATAGCATGACCTACAGTATACACTCATAATTATTCTGCGCTAGGGAAAGTAAAACTTCCTTGTGTGTTTGTATTTCACAATCGTCTTGGGTGTCAGTAAACTCAGGATGCAGCAGTGGTGCCCTTGCGTAGTGCCAGAGTTTGGGACTTGTCTTTTTGGAACTTTTGCACATGGTTGGTCAGATGGGGCCACTGATAATCTTGGTTTATACCCACAGTCTACAATTGGGTTAACGTAAGGTGAGACAGAATATTCCTCACCCGATGCAAGTGTATTAAATGTAGGCAGATGAAAGTGAAAGCATTGATTATTTATTATTATTTATTTTCTTATACTGAAAACTAATGTCATGCCTGAAATTTCCAGAAAAAGACACCCTCTCCATGAGATTCTTTTGTGTTTCTTCTACTATTAAAGGTCTTCAAGGTATTAAGAATAGATTAAGCCTTATGACCATAACTCAAAGGACTTTCCAAATACATTTGGATAGTGCAACATTTCTTAGACATATGTATTCATTTGAAGTTATTCCTGAATCTTTTTTAATCAGAGGTGAAGATAAGACGATCCCTAAAGGTATTGATTATACATATCTCCAGGGTGAAGTCAGTGGCTTTGTTTGTATGTGTGTGGGTAGATGGGTTCAGAGGTCAGACTGATATGGGTAGGTGTTGATTTATTATATATGTCTACATGCCAGCCTTTCTGTCTGGGTGTAGCGTTTGTGGGATTGTTCAAAAGGGGACAAGCAATAGTGAGGCAGTGGTCTGCAGAAAATTCAGCAGAAGAGAACAAGAGAGGCAAGACCTCGTTATTTCATTTCCTCTTTTCTTTGATTACATTGCGGATGTGGATGAAGCAATCACAGAACAGAGGACGTTGATGCGCTGGGATCAACTCACAAGATATTCAGCTGCATCCTGGAAGACAAAATAATCATCAGACTCGTTGCTATGATCAAGATCTTTGCTCTTAAATCTGACTGAAACTTGATTGCAGTCATCATTCTTTGCTGCTACAGAAAGTTTCTGCTGAAAACAGATGATGATTCTGATGCTCACAAGATAACTCACCTGTGGACAATGAAGCATAATGCACTTCACTGGGCCTGAATTATCGTCAAAAGGGAACTTGACCTTGAGAAATTTTGACCTTTGAGCTTTTTCTTATGCACACTAGCATGCCTGTCCCATCAAAATTTGTGGATTTGAAGGGTGTGCCTCCTTTACTGGCCGGCTGGGGATGGAGCATGGTGGTGTACCTTTGTCTGTTTGTCTCACTCAGCGCGCTGTTTGCTCTGTTTCTCTGGTTCTTAGTTCAACAATCACAACGCTACAGATACAGAAAATGGTGATGCACTAAGACTTACACACATAGACTTGTGCTTGGACACCTGTGGATGTGTGTGTTTTATGGACTCTGTAACATTTTAAATATTAAATCTGCTTTGTAGCATAATGTTTGAAATATTTCACACCTCTGTACGTGATAACAAATAATATTGAAGTAGAACAAGGTTTTCAGAGCAGTGTTTCTCTTTTCATTTATAACTGAGCTTGAGCACATCACCGACCATGTACGTGTCTGTAAATGGCACAAGCTTCACCACCAGGTGGAGTTTGGTGTTTGGTTGGTTTTCATGGCGATAGCTTATCACTTAAATATGGAACTTTGATCATGCAATAGGTAGATCATGAGATGTGATTGAAAAAAGTTAGAATGGGGGGCAATGGTGGCGAGAACCTCCTCAATGGGTCCCCAAAGATCACAGGGAATGTGCAATGCTTTGGTTGCTCTGAATTAGATTTGCACATCACATGCATTTGGACAAATCATCCCGAAGTCTGTATATAAATTACTTAAAGCATTATTGTTCTCACTCTGGCCACTTATCCAAGGGAAAACGGTTGGTAACCACTGTCCTAAAGGTTGGACGACTGGAGGTGTAATCTGAGAGTTGCCTGCTGATCCTTGACGGCATTTGCCACTCTCTCATTACCTCCACTGAGATGCTACTGAGCAAAACAATAAACCCCCAGCTGCCCCAGTGGTGCTGCTCAGTAACAAGAAGTTCAGACTGTAGGTGTACTGGGAAGCTACAGTACTGGCAGGTGTGAATGTGTGTAAAATTCTTTAATATTGTTTTCAGGGCAACTCCCTTAAATGAAATTAATGTTTTGTTTTTATAAAAAAAATTGCACTGCACAACTACAGTTTTCAAGCTCAAAATGTTTTATTTATTTCCTTTTCAAAATAAGAGTACCCTTCCCCTCATCAAAATACACTCATAACTCGTGTATGTGTGTGTCCTTTAAACAGTATAACCCACACACTGTCTCTCCCTCCTTATCTCTGTCTCTGTTAAGCCTCTTTGTTAGAATCGATCTGTAGTTCTCAGTTCTGTTTACTTGGTGATTTATTAACGTGGCATGAAGATGCCAGACATGCCAAAGGCAACAGAATGAATACCATTCATAGTAAAAACAATACGAATCAAATCCATACTATTATCTAAGATAATGTTCTTCATTCAGTACATTTTCACTGTGGTGATAAACCATTCTGGTATCAGCCAGTGTCTTTTCTGCCGAGTCTATTAATTATTAGACGTTATTATCTACGTAGATTATTGGCAAATAAATAATTTTGAACCTGAAGCTACATGTCAGGTTCCTGCTTTACAATTGACCTTTTTACATATTTTTACTTGAGGTGAAGTTCAGTTCAACTTTCAGATGTGTTAGGGTTAGGTCCTCAGTAACAATAACATTCACAGTAATAAACTTCATAATAAACAAGATGTTTTTCAGCACATACAGCAGATAACAGCATATTATGAATGTATGTTGAATGTCTTAAAATATTCTGTTTGGTGCACAGTGTTGACAAAATAAATACAAGCAAATACCTGAGCAATTCATCAGTTTTGTTGTTTTGTTTTTTGTGTGTACATGTTACATATATGATCATGGAAGAAAGAAGAAGTAGCTCGACATTCTGGTGTGTGTGTTTACATATCGTCTTTAACTTGTGGGTGTGAGCGCAGTGTAAACAGACCTTCCTGCTGTCTGTCAGCTGACTCTGTGCTCTGATGTGTACTGACTGTAAAGCTGTACTCATCAATATTTTTGTATTAACAATGGACCAACACTCTGTGTAATGTGAAAGGTGTTACTGTCAGTGATGAAAGCACAGACATGATGATCAACTTTTCTCTTTTGTTCTGTGGAGTACCTAACGTGTTTCAACTCAGTGTTTTGGTTTTTATCTCCCTTTAATCATTGCTAAAAGCTATTCTTTAGCCAAAAGTCTCAGATAAACATAATAAAGAATTTAGTGGAGCATAAGCAGAAAGGATGTGGGGGAGACTGAAACAACAAACAAAACAACTAGATATATACACCTGTACATGTTCACACATCCACACTGATGAACTGACACTGAAACTGCATACTTGACTTTCTTAAACTAATATATTTTACTTTAATGAGTCATGTGTGAAACATTTTGTTCTTTCATTGAGCCAGATCATGAAACAAATTTGTTAGAGAGAATTTCCAGGTTTTTCCACTGTCACAAAGTGGCAATAGAGCTACAATCCAACAGAAGGTGGACTTAATATATCAATAAACTAAGTCAAGTTTGAATATTTGAAAATCTTATGTTAAGGAAGCTACCACAGAAAATATAAAATCAACTTTATTTTGCAAGGTGCATCTCTCTTTCTTGATCCCACATTGATTTGCAAACAGTAAATGGTAATGCTCAAAAATTATTTTCATTATTTAAAAAAAAAAGAAATAAAAAGAAACTACACATACATCACTAACCTATAAAATATGCATTGCCATCCATTATAAACTATACATTATTATGCATTACTAGTTAATAAACTATAAATTACCATGGATACATATCCTAAAACTGAGCCTCACTAAAGGCAGAAGTTGCAAAACTTTTTCTTGTGGAGGAAATCAGAATAAACAATGTCTCCATGGAAACCCCTCAGGTGACAGGTGATTTGTCAGGTGATACTCACCTATGCTTTCTGTTCATAAGACCTATACCTGAAACGATCCAACCTCTGTTGATTTTTTACTGACTTCATGTTCACAGAAGCACCTGAAACATAATTTCCCAGAGTGCTTTAGGAGCAGGGCTGTACCAGAGCCCGTGCGCACCGGGGTGTGGTCCACCCACACGCGCACCCACACGCTCACGCGCGCAACGGAGAGTATTTCAGAGAGGGTTGGTGCTTGTCTGGTCTTCTTCGCTTCCTCCCTTCTACCTCTGCCGGGTCTCTCTGTCCGCTCACCGAGCTTCATCTGACAGCTACACCTCTGCGGTAAGTTTGTCGATCACTTCAAATTCCAGATATGTTAGTGTGCATCAGCCAGGTGAGCCGGGACAGACTACCGGGGTCTACCTGGAGACAAAAGAGGGACGCGTCTGGTCTACGGAAGTTTGACAGCTACACCAGGCAGGACAAAAAACAGGATTTAAACTAGAAAGAAGTTAACTGCAGATGTTTGAAGTAAAAACATCTGGAGTTTGCTAAATGACCTTTTCCTCTCTCCAACAGATTTTTCTTCTTACCCGTGAATAAACCTCCAAGACCGTCAAAATGGTGAGTCCACAGATGTTTCATCATGAAGAAACACGACAAACTTTATATTAAACAAACGACTAACTTCATATTTGTTCAAACAGTCTTTGCAGAAATCCGTTATTTATGCAAATGGTTGACTCACAATAGTTTATACCCTCTGAACTCCAAGACAACGCCTACTTTTTTTCCACATTATATAACACTAACATTTTATCTAAATGAAGGTTTACGTTTACAAAATGTAAATATTTACTCAATGCTGATAAAACTTGGCCGTTTACGTTAAACATAAAAGCCTTTTACTGTCTGTGAATGTAGATATGACAGTAATTCTGTTTAAGATAAAGAGTTAAGTCACCATACACTTCTTCTATAAGTGTACTAAAAGATAGAAGTTGCCAAATAGACACTTTTACTAATCAAACTTTCCAGTTTAAGAAGTTTTAAGTGTGAGTTTTAAGTGCGCATGCCTGTACAGCTGCAAAGAGGTTTCATTTGGGGAAGTTGGGAAGTTTAGTGTATGACTCATGAGGGCTCTGTTCCATCGGGTGGGTCTCTCCACCCCGCTCTCTGTGTTTAATACACTCTCATACTCATTTCCACGTCTAGCCTGGAGTTTAAAAGCTGCCCTCCCCCTCTTAAAGGGAAATCTGTTCACTTTCTCTTTGATGGAGTGGAGTATGGAGTGGTACGTTACTATTAAATAAAAAGTGATTGTATTTATGAGTCAGTTGTGATGTTGTTACACTGCTGCGCTCTGCAGACAGTTTAGTCTGGGTTTATAAATCAACTGCACACAAAAGCCTGGTTTTATGGATCTTATTGTTTCTGGCAGCAAATGCAGTGAAAATATTAAAACTAACAATAAATTAAAATTAAACAAGTATTAACAAGTATGTGTGTGCGTAGCCAAAGTCTGAAAGAGCAAACTCCTCTGAGATGTAGATCAGTTTGATGTCCAAAAAATACAAATCAGTGAGCCACACCCTGACACTTGTTTATGGGGACTTTACACCATCCTTGATTGATAAACCAATTTAGTAGCAAACACCTATAGTATCCAGCTGTTTTAGGAAAGCATTTCTAAAAGTCTAGTATTGTATATTTGTTACCCATGTTTAAAAATTCGAGTCATCATCAGTACTTTGACATACTGAGATAACTTATAGAGACCTGAAATTGTGTCAAATTATTTTAACTTTTCTATTGCTATTACTTTAACTGTAACTTCACATTTTAAATTGTAAACTGCACTTTGAATACAGAGTCTGGGTCCTGAAGAGCAGCTACAGTCCTGTTATTGAGCGCCATAAACATGATGAGGAAGTGTTGACTGACACATTGCTGGTTTTGGTCTTTTTATAGTTATATAATATTTACTTTAAAAGCTGAACTTTATAGAGAGTGATGTTACTGCAGTTAGCAGTAAAACACATTGTTTGATGATATGACAGGAGACGGAGAGGGATGGACGGTGTACAGTCTCCATGGTAACAGAGTCCATAAATGAAGGAGGGGAGTGATAAGACATATGTGGTGTTGTATCCGTGCTCTAAAGCAGAGAGACCATCTGTGACAGCTGATGTTTGCATATTTCAGGTCAACATATCTCCACCGGGAACACAGCCTCCTCAGGTCATGTCTGAACTTGCTCCATAGGACACAGCCATTGACAACAATCACTCACTATATAGGAGCTAAACATTCCAGTGGAAATGATCTGCATTGTGTTGTTTTCTAAATATCTCCTTGTTTAGCTGTTTGTCCTGAGCAGCCATCTGCACACTGATTAGATTTCGTTCAGTTTGCGGAGAGCTCGTGGACATTTTGGCGTTCCTTCCTGCAGAAAAAGACCTGGTTGTTACCAGCAACTTGTTTTTGGACAGCCAATGTTTTTTGTGTGTTTTTTCCAGATTACCAAGGTCAGAATTCCAGAGAAATTCCCGTGGTTTTGCTCTCTAAACATTTCTCTCTCGCTCTCTCCCTGAAAAAGGGAAGTAACCACTTGGGTATTTTTTTGTTAATGTGTCACTGTTTTAGGGAGTGTCTCCAACGTGTGCATGCTTCAGAAAGAGGGAGTTTACTAAAAATCAATCTTAAAGTTGAAGTTTATCCAGCCTCATCACATTCTTCTGTCTGCTGTGATGAGACACTTTTTTTTCACATTCAAAGATATTTTAAAAACCCGATAATCAGACTGAATCGACTGAACAAATCAGAAATGAAGGCAGCATATCCAAGGCTGACAAATGATGAGGGAACATGTTGGTTATGAAACGGGAGCGTATGAACGAAGTTGTTTGATGTGAGAGTTTGTTTGCACATCTGTATTTCATGGAGCTGTAAGTCTGTAAGTCATTAAGCTCATTAAGTGGATCCTAAAATGGGAAAGAATTTGATGAGTGTATGTGCATAACACTGAGATATGATGTTTTCTATGGATGCAAGTAAGAGTATGTTCTGTAATTCTATTACAGGGAAGAAAGGGGGATGTCAGTACATTAAATTATATGAAAAAAATTATATGAAGTTATGCACAGAGGAATCTGAGATATGTAATTTTACATCTATCTGAGCACGAATCTAAAGACTGATTAAGTATGTTCTGCAAAGAAAGTCTTTCAAGTTATGAGCATAACAAATCTGAAACCATGTATGTAAAGATCGACAGACTTTTCTGTCATGATATGCAGGGGCAAAGTCTTCAAGAGGGTTATGCATGTAAGGAATCTGAGATGATATTAATGAAAGCATGAAACTGGAGATTGATTAAGTATGGTCTGCAATGTTCTAGTATTTTCCTTCTATCTGATAAGAAGCCGTAGACAGCAGAAATATGTACTTGTTTAATTGAATTCAAATGCAGAAAGAATGTTGTATCATACATGATGAAGAGTCATCGTCTGATTTTACATCTTTGTTTATATCCAGTTTGATGCCAAAACAAAGTCAAGACAAGAAGACAGTTAGCTTAAGGAAGTGCTGTGTGGTTTTCAATCGTGTTTAGAGATATTTTCCAATATTTTTTGTAATATGTCTATTTTTTGCTTTAGTTTGTGAGATTAAAACTTGTTTGCTGCTATGTTTGGAGGGTTTTATGGTTGCTTAAGTTACCGACAAGGGAAAGATTCAAGAGGAACAATCTGACCACTAATGGTGGTAAAAGTTGATGCAATCTGTGCAGAAAATCTTAACACACAGAGTGTGTGTATAATTTTTGGGGACTGGCATGGTATTATGCAGGATGTTGTCAGTGTCTGCAAGTTCCATTCGAACTAATTTGCATTAGGTGATGTGCAGTATATTGTACTGTATCTGTATATTGCAGTTCTGCTGCCTGACAGAACTAAATATAACCCTGGAAAATCTAAGCCCTAATAGTCCTCCTGTACATTTTTCTGCCATGTTTCAGGCCAGCAGAGGAACTGTGAAAGCCAGTGGAAACTTTAACGCCAGTGCAGATGCTGAGGTCCTGTACAAGGCCATGAAAGGGCTGGGTAAGATGTGTGTGTGTGTGTGTGTGTGTGTGTGTGTGTGTGTGTGGATATCTGCTGTCAGCACTGTGTCATCTGATACACTAAAGGCGTGTCAGTCTGTAGTAAAACTCCAACCGACCAATGAGAGTGTTTTCTGGGGAGTTCCTCTCTTAACAAACACTGTAGTAATCATCATAAACTGTAGTCTATGTGGAGCTCCACCCAGAGGGCAGTGAGTCATGAACACGCGAGCAAAGATGAAACCTGAGTCACTGCGAGTGAACGCGTCTGCTGACCTCGACCGCAGGCTGTAATTATGTGGAGGAGAATAATTGTAAACAATAGTCCTATAGAGAGCTTGCTCACTGTTGTGTAATATATGTAGCATGTGTTGCTTTGCTGAGTAACCATGGTGCTTGTTGCCGTAGGGACCGATGAGGATGCCATCTTGCAGCTGTTGACGGCTCGCAGCAACGCCCAGAGGCAGGAGATCAAGGCCACCTACAAGACTCTGTTTGGAAAGGTCGGAGCCTCTTAAAAAACTGTTAAACAGTATGCAGCCCATTGCTTTTCCCAAGAATTCCACAAATTCTTTTTCTTTTGCATCTTTGTAGACTTGTAACATGCACGCTTTGTGTGCCGTGTGGTCTTCCAGATTTCATCTGGAATAGCTGGTTTATCATGTTGTGATTAGATGTAATCTAGCCTGTGCACACCAAGCAGTTCACCAAAGTTAACTCAGCACTCAAAATACTTGCATCAAAAATCAAGGGTTTACATTAAATATGTCACTATAACTCTATAGTTCAATAATTAGAATTGCTGATTATAATAATTAAACAGGTACACACTGTTTCTCCAGAAATGGCAGTGCTAAACAAAAAAGAAAATAACTTATATGAAAATACTCCACTACTATCTGCACCTCTCTTCTACTAACATCCAATTAGCTAAAAACTCCTTCAAGTAATGAAAACAACAATTAACTGGATTTACCCCGAGCTGCACACTTGAAGAAATAGACCTTCATTTTGGGAGATACACTTATTGCCAAGAGTTAGATGAGAAGTCTGATATCACATGTTTGTTCAGTAAATATGAAGCCACAGCCAGCAGCCGGCTAGCTGACAGAGAACTTTTGAAGGTGCTGATAGTTTGATTTTATTACCTTTGGACAGAGCCAGGAAAGCTGCTTCCCCATTTCCAGTTTATATGCACAGCTGAGCTAACTAGTTCCTCAAAGGACTTTCAGTTTGCACACCTGCCTAAAATGAATGCCACAATTTCACTGTTTGAAGGAAGGTTTCAGAAGCTGTTAGATGATCTGACAAGCGCTTCACTTGAAGCATACCGAGGCCTTTAAACAACCACACACAGCATCAAAGCATCAACTTGACACGGTCTAACCATTTTAGTCAGTACAGTACAAATCATCTGCAGAAAATCTGTATGTGACATGGCGGGTTTACACATTAGCCAAAGCCACACATGACAACCATAAAACCTCCTCTGTGCCCACACATGGATTTATGCTTCACCAGAGCTAATTAAAGTACATGATGTGTCTCCATGACAGGATCTGATCGATGACCTGAAGGGAGAGCTGGGTGGCAAATTTGAGACCCTGATCGTGGCTCTCATGACTCCACCCCTCGCTTATGATGTGATGTTGCTCCGCAACGCCATCAAGGTAAGTGCTGCAGCTGTCAGATATGAGGCTGATAAAGACCCTTATGTACTCTAGATGAGAGTTAAGCATACGGACAGACATGTTAACAGTCAGAGCAGCTGGAAACTCAAATGTAGTTTCATCTGACGGTTCTCTCTTTGACCTGTAGGGGGCAGGAACAGACGAGAAGGTGCTGGTGGAGATCCTCGCCTCCAGAACATGTCAGCAGGTGAAGGACATCGTCGCTGCTTATAGACAAGGTAACACACATGCACATACACAAACATACACACTAACACTACATAATGGACTCACCAGTTTAAAAATCTATGTTTATATTGTACAAATTCTTGTTGACATGCAGTTGTGAGCAATGTTTGTGTGACTTTGTTTATCTCTGGAAAATGTCCATTTAAACTTTTTAGTCCAAGCACACAGTTGAGTGCTTGAGTAGTCCGGTGGTCTGAGCTCACAGTCTATGCACGGCTAACTAACTGAGCTGTGGGAAGCTGTGGCTCATCAGACGATTGGTGGCTCCTCCAGTGTGCATGTTGGGGCTTGAGCAAAATACTGAACTCCAATCTCGCAGCCTTGTGAAATATGTATGTGTGTGTGTGTGTGTGTGTGTGTGTGAATGAGATACAGTATGTGCACATATATAATATTTTCTCCATTAAAATATGATCCAGTGTCACCAAAATCAGTGAAACAGTTGGTGGTGTGTGTTTTTTGTGCTGTAAAGTGTTACGTACTCGTTGTGGGCAATTCTATCTGGAGCACAAATGGGATTGAAAGAGACACCATTCATCTGATTACAAGTTAGAGTAGCGTCAACATGATTTAAAAGCTGTTGTTTTATTGTAGGAAAGTGACATAATGTTGCTTTAACATGTGTGTTCCTTAGAGTATGACGACGACCTGGAAGAGGACATCTGTGGTGACACTTCAGGTCACTTCAAGAGGCTTCTGGTTATTTTGCTGCAGGTAAATCTCGTCCTCGTCCTCGTCCTCGTCCTCGTCCTTGTCCTCGTCCTCGTCCTCTCTTCTCCTCTCTAACAGAAGTGTTTTGTCTCGTCCTCAGGCGAACAGGCAGACGGGGATCCAGCACGGAAACATCGAGAGTGATGCTCAGGTGAGTCGCCTGTTTATTGAGGGTCAGTAAATATTTCTGGTTCTCTCCATCAATGGTGTCTTTGTCTCTTTGCCTGAGGGTGTGACTGTCACATGTGTTTGAAGATATGGTCTTAATACTGGCCTTTGAAGCCTGTTTATGTATGTGTGCTTTGAAGGGGAGGGTTGTAGTTTGTACAGCTACTCTGTTGTGTTGTTATACCGCCTTCTAGTGGAGGAAGAGGGTAATATTTCCAATAACATTTCTTGGTTAAATTGAAAAGGGAGAGACATCCTGTGATAACACAAAATGGAAGTACTTGTGTGTACTAGTTGAAATACTTTCCACCACTGATTTGTAAATTGTTTGCTTCTCTGATTTTGAAGGACAAACTATGTGTGATGTGTTGTTTCTGTCGTCGCAGGCTCTCTTCAAGGCAGGAGAGGAGAAGTTTGGCACTGACGAACAATCATTTGTCACCATCCTGGGAAACCGCAGTGCAGAACATCTCAGGAAAGGTTTGTCTGTGATTGCAGTGAGCGCCTCTGTAATTGTCTTAGAGTTTCACATAACAGCCATACTCACTCTGATCTGTGTGTTTCAGTATTTGACGCTTACATGAAGATGACTGGATACGAGATGGAGGAGAGCATTAAGAGGGAAACATCTGGAAATCTGGAAGATCTGCTCCTGGCCGTTGGTATGAAACTACACAACTGTCCTGCAGATTGCTTCTGTTGTCAGCTTCTCAGGAGTTTTTTCAAACATTGACATCTCTTCTGTTTTTCTTTTAAAGTGAAGTGTGCCAGGAGCGTTTCAGGCTATTTTGCTGAGACTCTGTACTACGCAATGAAGGTAAGACAGCAAAGATGTCTGAAATGGTCAACCAAATATAATTAATGCTGTGTGCTACTAGTGACTGTAAAATCACTTGTAATAACACAACAAATGCCAGTCAATAACTGTCTACATCAGACATTTCATAAAGAGGCATAGTAAAGAGTGAAAAACAGCTAAAAGAGTAAACATTGGCCTGAAACAGGACTCCAAATGAATGATAATGTTGCTCTATAAACACTGAATGTGTAAATAAGCAGCTGTTTGCTAACATCAATGCTATATCAACTGTTTCAGCATCTCCTACTGAGAGTAGCCACATTTGTTTTTCAGGTTTAAACTGTATGCAGAATGGCCAAATGTATCACGACTAATGAATCTGTATTTTGCACGTAAACTGTTACTAAATATTTACATTAGTGTGTGCTCTCAGATAATTGTTATACATTTATGTGGCATCAAGTCGTCATATGTTTGTGTGTGTTTGTTTCAGGGTGCAGGAACTGACGACGACACCCTGATCAGAGTGATGGTGAGCCGCAGTGAGGTGGACATGTTGGACATCAGAGCTGATTTCAGGAGGAACTTTGCCTGCTCTCTGTTTTCCATGATCAAGGTACACACACACACATTAAGAAACAAATAGACAACAATACACACTTATACACACTTACGCAAGTTGTCATACTGCCCTCTGATGGCAGGCAGCAGTAAGTAGAGAAGCAGTGAAGGAATAGGGATTAAATGTATCTCTGTGTTGGTAGGTGTCATGTTTGTCTTATCAATATATACAGTGAAATCAGGTTAATACATTTAAATAAGAGGCTTATATGCAGCTTAAAAACATCAAATCATATGAATTCCACTGGGGTCAAATCTGAGATGGTAGTTACTGATATTATGTTTAGTTCATTAGCATTAACTTCAGGAGTTTAGCTGTGCATTTTCTACATGATTGGATTTAGCTATTGCCTCATTTAACTCTAAGAAATGAACAGTTCTGCCTCACTGAATGGACTCTTTTACAACAAACAACGCCTCAAATGTGTAATGAGTGAATGTAAAGGACAATATGATGTTCCTAGTGAAAAGTAAAAAAGAAGCACATTAGCAACTGTTCTTTAAGGACACAGCTTCAGTTAAATAATAATAAAATATAAATTTCATTCCATATATTCAACGTTTCATTCCATATATTCAAAGTTTCATTCAATATATTCAAAGTTTCATTCAATATATTCAAAGTTTCATTCAATATATTCAAAGGTTTAATTTCCTGAACGGCATGCCATAACACACACACAAAAAACAGACTCTCCCTGCTGTTGTTAGTTCAATGACTACTCGCCTTGTCCATCATGCAGAACTGCCTGGTTGTATTTTAACCCAATCTTTCTATGAACCTGACCAGACTGTGACTGTCACCCGAAATGTTTCACAGCATTTTCATATTTATTGTTAATAACTTGAATGCAGTAGAAGAAAACATGTCATTGTCTGGTTTTGCCTCACCTAGGCATGAAAAGTACACAGTGGACCATTATAATAACGGCATAATAATAATAATTTTATCAGAAAGTCTGATGCCAGTCTCAGCTAATTTTTTACCAAACATTTAGTGACTGTGTGTTTTTTGCTTTCCGGGGGCGACATATTTATCTTTTAAATCTCTTTCTGCCTGTGTTTGTGTTACAGGGAGATACCGGTGGCGACTACAGAAAGGCCCTGCTGTTGCTCTGCGGTGGAGATGATGCGTAACCATGGCAATAAGCAATACAACAGGAACCACACCTGAAGTGCCTCTTTCTTTAACTTAACCCTTTGGGTCCTCTCAGCTCACTGAAAGCTCACAACAAAACTTTCTTAAGTGTGAGAGAGAGACGGCCCATGAGGTCTTTCTAAACTATAATTCCAAACAAATAGTCTTTGAAAGGTAGCTAACATTTTTTTTCGTGCCCACATTAATGCCGCTTTTGGTCGACTAACATTTTCAATATGATTATTGTTATATTATTCGTTTGTAATGCAAAAACGTCAGACCACGATTGTTTTGTTTGCACTTTGTATGGCAGAAACAATATATGCAAGAATAAACATTTCAGCTGATGAAGTACAATGATAAGATTTGTCTTTTATCTGTGCCTCAGTACCAACCAATATAAGTACGTGTGTAGTAGCTGTTAAACATGCACTGGCCTCTCTTAGCCACTAGAGGGAGATAGATCAGCTTTAATGAAGAGATAGTCCTGACTGTGAAAGCACCTCAGCAGCATGTTATCATTGCTAGTAGACGAGAGGTGTACAGTTAGATAGATTTCTGTTTCTGGTAGATTATTTCTTCTTTCACCATTTAGAATTTCATTTAATTATTAGTTATTATTCATTATTATTTTAGAGTTTACTCCAAAAAAAAGGTTGGGGATGGGCAGACCAATCATTTTGGAGGCGTGGTGTGTGATGCCTGTGTTTTTAAATGGAGGCATTAACATGAAAAAGCAGGATGAACAGTGAAGGAGAATGGGTTGTCATATAGTTTTTGGCCAGAGCCATCACACTGTGTGCTTCACATAGGCTCTTCAGAATACGGGTGACATCATGGATACGACCTCCATATTTATATGTCTGTCTATGAGGCTCCATTATGTGGCATTTCCAACCCGAATTCCAAAAAAGTTGGGACACTGTATAAAATGTAAAACAAATATCAGAAACCCATATTTTATTCTCAATAGAACATAAACAACATATCATGCAATGAAACTGAGACATTTTAACATTTCATGGAAAATAGCTAATTTTGAAATTGATGGCAGCAACACATCTCGAAACAGGGGCAACAAAAGGCTGGAAAGGTTTACAGCACAGCACAATCAAAAACAACTGGAGGAGCAACTGACAACTAATTAAGTTAATTGGCAACAAGTCGGTAACATGACTGGGTGTAAGTGGAGCATTTCAGAGAGGCAGAGTCTGACAGATGGAAACTTTGAACTTTGGAAGTCAGATAATACATGACAAACATCTTGGGACAGTCAAAATGGAAAGAAAGAAGTTTCTAAATGTTTATTAAAGTCTGTGTAAGGGGCAATTCTGAGATTTCTTTCAAAACCAGTTTTCAGTCCAGGATTTTTTGAGCGGTCCTAAAGGGTGACTTTACACAGACTCAGTATAATTGGATGCCAAACTTTTACAAACATTGTTTGTTTTTTCTATTAATGATATCTCAACTCATCTAAATGTAATACATTGCTCAGTTCCTGAAGCCACATTTAAAGGTAGGCACAGACTCCTCTTTCCACTTCTGAAAGTATTACCTTACATAATAAAATGAGAATGAAATTTAATTTAATTTTAATTGATTCAAATATATTCTTCCACAACAGTGCTGATGTTTTATGTGTCATAAAGTGAAAGCCCAATGTGTTTAAAAGCTATTAACTATGCTATTAATTAATGTTTTTTCTTTAAAGGGTCAATTCACCAAAATGACTGAACATTTAAGTGACCTGATCCTTTAAATAGTCTATGGATGGCACACATTCCTTCACTGTGAAGCTTTCACTGATGCTTGTTGTTGTTGTGCAGATTATCTGGTGGTCGTGATGATGAGGCCTCATTCTTGCAGTCATTGTACATAAAGAAGCTCATCAGCTGCATTTCTAATTGATACTTTATATCAATTAGATTTTAGCTTCCTGATTTGACCCTTAACTAAATGAATAGCTGCTGAATGATGAGCTAAATTATTTGAAATGTTGTGTGTGTGTGTGTGTGTTTGAAGGAGGGGTCGTGCCAGGTCCTGTTACACTACTTTCTGTTATTCTTTTCACCAAAGCGGTTGCCGTTGATTGTTGCTACAGAAACAGGCAGCCAATAACAAAGTCTGAACAGCAGGGTGTGGGGTCAGGCCACCTCGAGCCACAAGAAGAACAATACCTCCAACTCCTCCCACCTCGCTGCCTTTGCGTATTTTTGGGTGTCTGTGGGTGGGCATGTGTCCGGTCAGCTTTGTAGGTCAGATCTGAAATACTTAGTGGAGCATTGAGTTTGTGTTTTCATGTGGGGTTTTTTACCCTCCCTCTCCTGACATTCAGCCCCTCCTCTCCTTCATCGCACATGTTGAGGCTCTGAGAGCTCAAGTTGAAGTTGAAGTTTGATTTCCAGCAAAGCTTAAAGCAGATACACAAGGTTAGAAATATGAAGAGGCAAAAAAACTGGATGACAAATGGCTTTAAATTCTCGAGTTAAATGAAGCTTCATCATGCAAAACCTGTCTGAACTTGCAACCAGAGAAAAACAGAACTAAAATAATCAAGATGAGGAGCACTGCATCTTGGAAACGTGTGATTTCACTAGTTTCTCACATTTTATAGACTAAAGGATAGTCTAATTCATAAAAACAAATCAAACTGATAATGAAAATAATTGTGAGTTGCAACCCTACATTCATTACATTGTGTTATCTTCCATACAGCACGCATACTGCATGATACAATTGAGCAGTTAACGTCTCATCATGCTCTGTGAGACAGATAAAGAGGTCGATCAGGTCTGAAATGACAAGAGGAAAGGATACAAATAAATAAATAAGGATGGAATAGAGAGATAAAATAAACCACTCATTGCAAAGTAAAAACTAAATATGAATTAAAGGGAGTGTCAGTTTCTTTCCAGATAAAACTTTAAAATCTCAAGTATCTCATACAGACTTTTTTCCAGGTATAAACGTTTTTTCAAAGTCTGAGGATTAGTTTTTAAGATATCACAACCGAGAAAAAGATGATACGGTGAGATGCATGAGAGGAGGGTTACCCAAGATGCCTGTGAATCTCCAGATCTTATCCAACAAAGTCTAAGTCCATCACCACCATCAAAACAAAATATAGAGGTACTATTATTCCCTGAAGCTTCTTTGACAGGATCTTTACATTTTACAAATGTTGTATGTTATTTTTTTACTTTCATGTGTCACCTTCACATCAAACATCAACATTTTACATGTTAAAAGTAACATTATAAACAAAAACAAACAGCAATCAGTCAAATCCTGAGGATGGCCGTCTGCATATTAGTCTGATTTTGTTACGTACATATTAACCAAGAATCAAATATAACTTCTTCAGCTCTACTAGATTAATAAAGCTGTGGATGGATGTTGCTTTCTATGAAAGAGTAACAGGCTGATTTTCTAAGCTGCTTTCATTTTCACAAATCTGTAGACTTAAGAGTAATCTGGTGGTGGAAGTTATCACAAATCCATAACACGTAAATTCCTGAAGGCGTCCTCTGACTTTGCAGGCTTTCTGCTCCAAGTAAAGGTTATGCTCAATATTTATACCAGATAAAAGATAAAAGCAACATACATCATATACAAAATATAAGCATAATGTGTTGTGATAGCTGGTCTAGAACAAGAACAAACATGAGCAAACATGCATGGAGTAAAAGGCTCAAGCAGTACAATGAAGTACAATGAATGAGGCAGTGAATGAATGAAAGTGGGCTGGTATTTATACTTTAGGGCTACTGAGGGAAGCAAGGTGTGCAGGTGGGTGGAAAATCAGGTGATGGGAATGGTAGGAACAGGAGTGACTGCAGGGCAGGAGGGAGCGGCAGGATCCGAGTCAATGTATGGCAAGGAAACAAAGCAGGGAGGAGAATGTGAGAACTAGGAGTTGGCTGGTTCTGTTATAATAAGAGTGAAAATTAAAAAAAAAAAAAAAAAAAAATCTAGATGTGCAAGCAGGTAAAGTCAGGTCCAAAAAAACTGATGCAACACCAGGCGATGAGAGAGCCTTAAAAAGACATTTTAAGACACAGATAGATAGATTGCAAATATAGCAGTTTTATTTGAATCGATAAAATCAATTAAAAAAACCCATTAAAAACAATCTACCTGTGCTAAAAGTCGAATTCAATATCTTAAAGAAAACAGTAACGAAAACTTTGATTGTGAAACTGCGTCCTATGAACTCGATGTTTATTAAGGACTGGAAAAGTTGCAAAGGTTGAGCACTTAATAATAAACTTTTTAAAGGTTCACACATCTTGAGTCGAAGTGAAAAAGTTTAGGAGTTACGGCCAATTTTGAATTGGATCTGATGGGAAGTTGACACAAGAGATCCTTTAGGGCTGGTCTGGACCTCCACGAGGGGTCACAAGATAAATCTGAAGGGTCGTGAGATGAACAAGACAGTGATCGTGATAATGATAATCTGTCATAAAATAATACGTTTTTGTTCCAGACCTTCTGCTGATATTTGCTTTGTTTCTTGTAAATTACTGGTCTTACCAAGCAATAATCCCACTCTTCTGTTGGAAACGCTGTTTGAAAGGACCACATAAAAAGCCGGTGCTGCAAAATACCTCAGTTAAAACCTTAGGTAGCTGAACTGACAGTCTCCAGCTCTTTGTAAATGAGTGTCCTTTGTGTTTGTGCAACCATGACATCCAAACATCATTCTGTGTCTTTTTCTTGTCTCTCTTGTTTGTAGGATATCAAGCAGAGCCTTCCACGTCTTAAGGTACATTTGATGTACGTGCAAACCTACATTGTGCTTTTTCATGAAAGGCCTGAAATGTTTTTTTTAACACAAAGCTTTAATACTTTGAGTTAAAGGTTGGTGCTTTCACAGGTGTTTGTTTAGCTTGTGACTCTACCCATGAGAAAGGGAAACAAGACGAGACAGGTCAGAAATGCCGATGTGCCGATGTGCCAGAAATGCGAAGGAGGAAAAGGACACACATACCAAAATATGACTCAGAGAAGCTGACGATTATTGACAATAATGGGTTTTGCTTCAGGGATTTCCTCACCTCAATAAGATATTACAGATGGTTTAAGGGTATTTGTCTTGAGGGTAGAGGCTTTACACTTCACTGAAACTTGTACAACATGACATATAAGCAGCATTCCAGTAATTTTACATGTCAAAATCAATTTACTCATCATGGGGAGTACTGTTCAACATAATTAATGTGTTTTATGGTGATGAAGGGGCCTTGAAAAGTAACATAAAATCACTCTTTATGCTGGCCTTTATCTTTGTCTTTATTAAAATGTTGATACACTTGACCCCAGGAATATCATATTTGGACTACATCAACCAAAATATCACTCTGTGAAGCCATCACCATATCTAGAGAAAGATCTACAAATATGAAAAAGACTTTATCTGTATTAGGGGTTTCAAAGAAGCAAATATAAACTCAAAACATTACTTCATGGTTATCTGGTGTCCATCATGGCTAGATATTAAAGTTTATTCTTGCATGTGCTTAATTTGCCCTTTTACAGATTCAGTGTGACACCTGTTGCAGGTGGTCCCATGTGGATCAACATGGACTCGGCAACGATTCAGCAGGCAGAGAGTAGTGACTGGAATTGTATTATTTGCGAACAATGAATAAACAACTTCAACAATGATCTCAGACTATATCTACAGTCTATATTCACTTCCTGCTCACACATCCACATTTTACTAGTCAATGATGTTATTAGTTTCCCAGATGTGGAGCTGAGACATGGAGGACATGGTTTGTAATGATGTTTTCAGTGCTCAGCTGAGTTGTTTAGTTTTTCCTCTTTGTTTGGAGTGTAAACCTCCTCATTTGTTCAGCTTCAATCTTATTTTGAACAAATAAGTAAAACCGATTTAAAAAAGAAAGAAAAAGAATCTCCCTTTACAAAGCAAAAAAGTGAACTTTGAGGCTGAATTTCTGTCAGGATGATCCTGAGATCAAGTATATAAACCTTTTTCTGAAATTATGGATCAAAGGGATTTTACAGTAGCGTATATATAGAGCATGAGGCCTTTTTTAAATGCAAAAAATGAACTTTCAGGCTGAATTTCTCTCAAATGATACATGCAAAATGTTTGATACTAAGTCAGTGACTATGTCATCCACTGTCAAAAATGAGTATGAAAGCATCAAGCCTTTTCATAAGAAATATTAGCATTTTAGTTCAACAGCTTCTAGACTATATGGCCTAATGTCTGAAAATCAGCTTGGGATCACATTGGCCTGTCTGTTTTAACTGCCTTGGAATAACTCAAATTTTGGTGCGGCTGATTTGACCAGGAAAAGACGACGTGTCAGATATTGGTTGTTTGGACCAGGAGAGATTTTTATTGAGACTATGCTTGCTTCTTATTTCTTGTAGAGCACACACCTACACACACACACACACACACACCCTGTTATCATGAGCAAACATGCTGTAATCCAATATCTGTTCATGAGATCTTTAAGTGTGTGAAAGAAATGACCTTATTACAGATGGGAAGCCACCTTTAACCACACCCATCATGCTCACTAACCGTGTCCTGGGTGGCATTTTTAAAATCTGTATTTTAAATTGTATTTAGGTTATACTCACTCTGCCTCGTTTCACTCCCTCACATACCACCACAAATTATCGATAGGATCAAATTATGTATAGGAATTTACAGGCACAAGCACACAGTCTTTACATCTTTAGTGCCACTTTAAATACATTTAGGGACTTTCCAGTTTTTGTAGTGGACTCTCTCTTTATTAATCATTAACTGTTCAGGGTCACAGCTCAAAACAGTTAAATACAGTTCACTAGAAAAAAACTTACAAGGATGTAGGATAGGATCGGAAATAATGGCCAAAGTGTCTTCTTCGAAATTGCTTTGAATTAAATGCCAAGTCCATTTAGTAGCTGTTCTGTTCATGACAGCTGGGCAAACTCCAAGATCAAGTTCTCAGAAGCTCTAAACTAAAATGACCTTGTTTTCTCAGCAGCTGTTTCCAAGTGCTTGTTTTGTCTGACCAACAGTCCAAATCAAATAATATTCAGCTTACTGTGATACAAACAGATACATGTTAAGTCATTTTTCTTGATAAATAACTTAAAATCATGATTATGTCACCATATATGTCAGAATCTTCACATAAAAACTACACAACTCCACCTTGTTCAGAAGAGTGTGGTTTAAAAGCCCACCCTGAATCTGATTTATATCTCTGCAGCTCCTCCACTCTCTGTCTAAACTGATCCCAGAGTACATTATCCTGCTGGTGGATCTCCTTTTGATCAAAGCCCTGAGGAGCCTGACTATAAAAGTAATGAACCCACACGATGACTTCTAGAGGTGGAGAGGAGGCAGCTGATCCTTAAAGCACACACTTCTTGGATGGTATCCTCATTTCCTTCTTCACCCTTGACCTCTAACCTCTAACTACTTCCTCCTTCCTTCCTGGAATGTGTCCTTGAGTTCTGGAGGAGTCAATACGTCTACAAAAATCCCTTTTGTGCCATTGAAGCGAGTAGACTTCCGTTAAAAGGTGGAAATCGCTCTCCAGTTGGCTTTTTTAAAGTGTCTGATTGAAAGGGACAAAGAGCAAGCAGGTCAGAGGTGAGGAAGGTCAAGAGCAGACAGGAAAACATAAAATCCACATCTGGGGTTGCACTTGTTCATGGATTACGCACACACATACACAGCTGGATCATAGCAGTCTTTACCTCCAATCTTCCTATATATAAATGGCTTTTAATGCAGCTGGCTGCTGTCACTGAAAAAGTAATTAGAGGCCGCTGCAGGAAGCTCAAGGAACAAGCCTCACATTTGGATGTACAATCACTCCACTTGTGTGTATGAAAAAGAAAGAGTCTTTCTTCATGAGTGTGTGTGTGTGGCGCTTTAACCTGAGGGCATGTCAGAATACGATGGGAAGAGTGAGTAGTGTAATTTACACAGACATTAATCTGCCAGATACAAAGTGTTTTGTGGCATAAAATGACAGGGAAGCAGTTAGCATGTTTGACACGCAGTGGAAATCTTAATTTTATCAAACAAATTTAGTTTATTAACCCCCAAAGTCTTATTTTCTCAAAGCAAGTCAGAACATCTGCCTGCACAAATGAAGTAACCATTAGGAAATACACAAGAAATAGGTGTCATTGAGGACTTGAAAGGATATCTGCCTCCCACGGCAGCAACCCTGCTGAATGCGTCTGTTACAACTTGTTTTATTACATTGGAAAGAGTGACAAAAAGCCTGTTTGAGTTGAGAAACTTTGCGCTTTTTCTCAAGTGATTTTAAAGAAAGTGTTTTGAGTCCTGAGGAGATCAACTGGAAGGGCACCCTTTTTGGATTCAGCACCCGGACAAGAGAGATGTGCATGTTTTTTTACACACTGACTGTTTGTATCTTTGCACTGATATCTGCACTAAAATGTAGAAAAGTGACTCATGATTTCAGAAAATGTTTGAAACAAGTTAACTTGTATTCGTTGGAAAAAGGTAAGAAAACACCACGAGAGGAAGACAACTGATGAAATGTTCTTTGCAGGACACAAAGTTCTCATCTTGTAGGAGGGTTGATACGTCAGCTTCTGTCGCATGTTTCATGATCTTTAAGGCAACTTGACACATTGTATAAATAGAAAATATTTATTTGTGTTGCAGTACAGTACAGTACAGTGGTTTTTATATGGATGATTGATAAAGTTGACCAGAGGTAGACGATAAAGTATCACTCTACTATAATAATCAATCTATAGTACCGTGTGATTAACAGTGAGGCAAGAAGAATGTAAGTTGTTGACTTAAACATCACACTGAAAAAATACTCTAATACAAAAATATTTCTACAAACCGAACATTATTGTCAAAACATTTCAGGGCAACATTAATTTTTCATGCAGTTGGTTGGACGTTTGTGTTAAGTGGTCATGTTGTCAGACTTGTTGTACCTGTTGTGTATTATAATCTTATTGTTGCTTTTTGTTAACATTAATATTTGTTCATTAAAACTTAAAGCTGAAAACTCAATATTTAAAGTCTCATGTAAAATTACAGAAGATTTATCAGTACTTCAAGTATCTAAGTAAAAATACTCACAATGGTCACTTATGATCCTCTGTTATTTGATGCGTGAGCAGCATTTCAATGGTGTAGTTGGCCAAATTGGAGCATTTGTTTTTACTTTATTGTTTGTAATCTGTAACAATAAATCATACTTTATAATCTCATTACATTTTGGATGAACACTTAAAGAAATAACTGCCAGATAAATGTAATGAAGTAGCATAAAATTTAAATACTGAATACCTTAAAGTCTGGTGATAGATTACAATATTTAATGGCAATAATATCTTCAATTCAGATTATCTGATCACATTAAAAACACCTGATAAACACCTGAAAATATCCACATCTGCACAGGTAATATAAAACATGTCATGTTGGTGTGTGTGGTTACTCAGTTCACGTCTGTAAGAACTGTAGAGAGAAATATCTGATTATTATCAATTAAAAATGATTAATTTGTTGACAGGTTTAGCAAACACAGTGAGTCCTATTATAAATCCAGTCTGATCGTGTCCACGTGAGGCTAACAGTCGTCACTTTGCAGCATGGAGAAAAAGAAAGTGCACAGACTGGCCCACGAGTCGCTGCAGTGCTCCTCAGCCTTTTTCCGATGGTCCGCGCGCTTCGTGCAGGCGGTCGGAGAGGTGGAGGTGGAGGTGGAGGCGGCAGTGGAGCGAGGTGGCTGCGGCAGTTTGGGTGTCTCCGGATCTCCGGACTGAGCGGAGCTGACAGAGCTCGACAAGTCCAGCTTGAAGTGCGCATCCCGGGGCGCGCGCTTACACATGCCAGCCTTCACCAGCGCGCGGTCGTCCTGGCACACTTTGCCTTGCATCCTTTTGAACGCGCGGGACACCTGTTTCCAGAAGTCCTTCGTGTCGGACTGGTACCCCGGGCAGCGCTGAGGTTTGCCGTTATAATTACAGCTCATATCGGTGACTCCGCCTTTGACGCGCGCCGCAGGGTTCTCGCATTTCACCGACAGCCTCACTGTGTCTCCGACGTCTCTCGCCGTCCACGTGCACTGCATCTTGTCATTGGTGGAGAACTTTCCCCGGGCAGTCGCTGCAGACTTGTCCCCGCTCCTCTGCGCTCTGCCTGATGCTGGAGTCACCGTCTTCTCCACTCCTTTGTTCTTATTGCGCGCACCGGAGGAGAGAGAGACCTGCTGCCCGAGGAAAGCCAACAGCAACCAGGGAGCAAAAGTCCTCAGCAGCAACATATCTTCAATAAGCGCTCAGATTATTATCTGAAAGGACAAAGGATAGTTAAAATAGGTTCAGAGATTTAGTTATTGAAATAATCAGGACATCAGGTCCAAAGATGGTTTGCTGAAAGATATAAATGTTTATATTGTGAATTTACAGTAAATAATGCGCATATACAGTAAAAAGGTGCAATTAAAACTGAGTTCCTGAGCCTGCAGATAAAACTAACGAGGCCATACTACAGTTTACTACACATACAGTAAAATAAAGTCATATATTCCGAGTGTAACTCACCAAAAAGTACAAGTGTCGCCGTGCGTAAAGTTGCGTCTTGTGTCTCTCTGTTGTCTCTCACATGGTTTTCATACATAGATGCTGCGGCTACGCCTACTATTCCCGCCCAACAACACACACACACACACACACACACACACACACACACACACACACACACACACACTCTTACGCACCTCCATGCAAAGCCATTAAGAAATCTTTGCAGTAGTTTACTTGTGAGGGAGGTGAATGTGTGTTGTGTTCTGGTCTGACCTGGCGTGCCCAAACTGAACTCCCCACCTTCAAAAGAGAGTTTAACGAAAGATCAAAACGACCATAAACACAATCGGGTGATGAATCTACGTGTCTGCACACACTGGGTTCATTCCAAAGAAAACCACATTGTAACCCCACCTCACACACCTACAAGCACACACGCTCAGTCTTGGGGGCTCGACTCTGGTTTTCCACCAATCCGCTGCTGGATTCAAACATGAGGAGATCCCCTCTTTAAAGTCTTTTCCGGCATGTGGCTTAACTTCTGCTGCCAAAGCAGAGGATAAAAAGCCTTGTGATAACAGTACAGTCTGCTCATGTAAAGTATAACAGTGATTAAACATGATTATGTATGGAAAAAATACATTCTTATGGAAGATTTAAAATGTCAAATGAAATAAAGTGAAATATATATACACATTGTTACTTGTATTTCTTTATTATGAATACATTTATTGTGTCATAATTAGACAGAAATCTTAAAGAGAAAATTATTGAGCTTTTTGTCTTTTATAACAGAATTAATGAATTTTCATTTTTATATAAATTTGTCCTCCCTTGTGCCCCCATGTTGAAAAAAACACACCATAAGTGCCCTCTTGTCTTGGATGCCCCTATGGTAGATAAAATGCGATAATGCTAGGTTACCCTTACGGTGGGCAAAATGTTACAAAGTGGATAGAACATTTAATTGGAAAGGAAGGAAATTAACCTCTAAGGTATCACATTCGATTTGTTTTCAAACTTTTCAAGTGGACAAAAACCTGATACCTGGGTGCCCTATCCAGTGGACAAAATGCAAAGTGCCTGTTAGGGTGTCCTTTCATTGAAGGAACGGTGATAAAGTGTCCTTTACGGCGCCCCTCTAGTGGACATATCATGGATTGCCTGTTAGGATACCTTTGTAAAGGACAAAACTTGGTAGAGATTAAATCAGCAGACATTTTGACTTATCATTGTAGGAAAAACAACGGCACCATTCCATTTAAGAGTCTCAGTAAGGTCTCAGGAGTGGGATAGGTGGTACAAACCATTATGTTATCATGGGGAATGTAAGAGTTCTCCCTAATAAGATGAAAGAACTAATGGCACTAACCAGGTTACAGAGGGAGTATGGAGAGTGTAGCATCACAGAGATGTGACTGAACTCACTTTTGACTCTCTGGTAACTCTGGATGGCTTTCAACTTGTGACAGGAGAGCAGACAGCTGAAGACATCTTATCTTATCTTTATGGCGTGACAGTAGCTGAAGATGCTAAATGGACCGTCATTACTTCTATTATTCTTCATATTATACTTCATGTGCTTTTCCTACTGTGACATGTCAAAATGTTTTCCTGAAAACACACACACTCTCAAGTCTTTTGTGCATGTATCCAGCTGTTTAGAGGAAGAAGTATATCAGCCATGGCTGTTTTTCTGATGGAACTACAGCTTTACTTTTTCATTTGTCAAAGTGCCTTTGTTCTGTCTTAAGCGCTGTTATCTATCCAACAGTAACACATTTACCAGATGTCAGCTCTCTGTCTTCCATAAACTCTCAGTTGGTCGTCTTTCCTTATTTGATATCAATTGTTGTCGATGCTCACATCGACCACAATGTCACTTGTAACTGCCTTTGTTCTGTTTTAAGGGCTGTTATCTATCAGGCAGTAACACATTTACCAGATGTGAGCTCTCTTTTTCTATAAACTTGCAGTCTGTCGTCCTTCCGTCTTTGATATCCTGAAATTAAATGAGCACTTTTATGTACTCTTCATCTTAGTTGGCAGCGTCAGATTCAGCAATCATTACCAGTTTCTCCAGTAGGACCTGATAACTCTGTGCAGTCCAGATTAATTTTGCAGATGATCTATGCATTTGTTTTTTGCATTGTTTATTACATTTAAACTTCTTTCCTCCACCTGCATGTTCTTATAGTGTTTCTTTGAACACCCTTTATTGAAAATGTCAGGCTGTTAAATGGGTCCCACTTCTAGTAGAAATCATTGTTGGATTTTTATTGGAAGCATCTTGTGAGCTGGGCTGCCCAGAATGCTAGTGTTTGTACCATATGTGTTTTGGACCACCAGGAAGAGGAGGTTCTCAGGCCCTACATGCAGGCAAATGCTGACAGGGAGCAGAGGAGCTGGTGTCATGCCAGACCAGGAGCTGGGCAAGTGGGCAATGTAACCAGGTTTAGCAACATCTATGGAGAAAGTGGCATAGGCAAAAAGACCGAAGGAGACGTTGATGGAAGAAGGTCAGAAGAGAAAAGGGGAGAATGATCAAGCAAGAAACCATCGGACAAGAGTAAATCTAGGACTGACATTTGTTGGCGAGAGCTTGGTGAAATAAAAGGCTGAAAGACAGACGCTGAGCTTTGCTTCTTGCTGTTGTAGTAAGTCATATTAGTTGGCTGCTATGTCTTGTCTTGTTGCACTTTACTGATGTTTGGGTGTCTAGTTTTCGATCATAAATATCTACAAAGTGTTGCTTTTTCTTTGTTGAACACCACAAAGCCAAAACGCAAACCAATAAGTAGACATAAGATCAGTTGCTGAATACTGAATAGAAGGAACTGAACCTGAAATTATACATTTATAACTTTTAAATGTATTTTTCTTTGTAAATTTGGTGTTTATGGTGCTTTGATATTGACCTACATATCACACACAACACACGACGTATTAACTTGAGGCTAAGTTAATAAATCCACCGCACCCTGTTGTCACGTTTCACTCCTGTGATGACGCAGCTGCTGCACATAAGAACAAACACACCATGATGACAAGGAAGGAGCCATGTAAGGCTCGTATTGGCATGAGTCCAAAAAGGAATGAATGAAAATATCGGAAATAGTAGTAGAGGATTTACTGTAAGTAAACAGTAGTGAGGCTGTGTGTGAGTCACAGTGTGGGTACATGAGAGAGAGAGAGAGAAGTTTGAAGTCTCTTACATGAACTGATCTTCTGCTCTCTGCAGCACCATCTTGTGGTTCACTAAATAATACAGTAATGAAGTAATGAAGCTCTGTAGTCCTGTATAGACTATTTCATTCATGATACTGTTTCTCAATCTGTGGTATGTGTACCACTGGTTGTACACAAGATTTGGAAGAATCTCTGAAATAATTCTTGAAAATGATACTAATTAATTTAAGTACTATCAAAATACTATGCTGGAATGTAATGTAACGAACTACAAGTGAGTGGAGGTAAAATTAATGCTTCAAAAACTGCAATCGTGGCTCCCATGGGCAATTATAGGAAGAGAGTACACCTTTTCCTCCACATTAGCTCTGATTCTTGACCCGGTTCTGTTCAGGATTCAACAACAGTCAACAATAATTAATATTCTTATTAAGAAGAATAAGAATAAACCTGCATCCTTGTGTGGGTCGATTATATTTTAATGTGGTGATACTTGAAGAGCTGAATATTTTCCCATAAAAAGTTTGAGAAACACTGATATAGACAACACACATTCATGTAATGCTTAATTTGCATGAGACACATAATATGCTCTTTTGTTTTGGTTTATTTCTCATCTCACAATAAAATGTGTGCACATTTAAAAATGTTTGGTTCACCGACTTTCACATAAAAAAATAGTATTTTGCTTAATTTGTTCTCTTGTGTAATGTCAAGCATTGTGAGCTCGGTGTGTGTGACTTCACAGAATGTCACAGAAAAATGACTTCTCACTTAAGCTTTTGATTTAGTTTTACTTATTTAAACATAATTGGTTCAATTAACAAACATTTTTTGTCTTTTTGTGTGTGCCATTTATGGAGATATTTGAAAATTCCTCCACTTAAACACACAGCTTTCCCCTCTTGTTTCTACCAAAACAGCTTTGTTAAAATAATCTTATTCAGCTTTGTCTTACATACTGTATACTCAATATCAGCTTATTTCAGCTCTTAATTTAAAGTATAAGACATTAAAACTGTGTGAAATGTTTAAAATTAGACTGTAGCATTATATGAAAAGGAAAAATTCTTGGCCCCTAAATTCTCACATATTTGGTATCTTTAGAAAATTAATGATCATTTTTAAAATACTTTGTTTGTGATGAGAAGTGTGTGTTTGTGTGTAGGAAACAACACCGGTGCTGCAGCCACATTGGTTTCCACTCAAACAGACGCCCCTCTGTTCCTGCACACGGTAGCTCTTAAGACTCAATTCATCAGGTCATACAAAGAAGTGTTTAGCTCGGCTGCTCAGACGCCTTCTGTGACTGAGCTGTATTATCTTTACTGCAGTCTGACTGTGTCTGTCCCTTAACAACTTCCTCAGCCCGGGCTGCAGACATGTTGTTACAGCCGGCGATGAAAAGGCACAAGGAGCCCTTTGAATGAATGAGTGTGAAAATCTCAGATGAAACAGAGCAACACTGGAGAAAGAAGAGAGGTCACCACTCTGACTTTATTCTCTTTACCTCCACATTTTCTTCAATGTTGAAACAGTTATGTGACACGAGGAGGGAATTTTACATCATATACAAACAGAATCACATGCCTGCCATATTTGCTGTGTGTTTTACAGATTTAAACAAAGACGTGTACACTACATGATAGCACAAGCAGTCATCCGCTAACCGTACACAGGTGTAGGTCGAGTGATTTTGGCTCAGCCCGTAAGATGGTGCAGTGCGGGGAGTCGGACCTCGCATGGCGATGAAATGACTTCAGAAGCTCCCTGAAGAGGTCAAAGATAGACTGGGAGAGTTCTGACTGGATTCAGCGCTGGTGTCTCCAACCTGAAACAACAAAATAGTTGTAATTAATTGAAGATACAGTTGGTTCCTCTTGCAAATTTGCAGCTTGCAATGGGACAAAGAGCTCCAGAAGTTAGACAGACTTCAATTTGGAGCTGATTTCACTGACAGTGTGTCTTAAAATATCTGTGTTTAATCTACAGGTGTTCACCTCTACTACCACTGATGATTTCTGGCTCTCAGTTTAACCAGCTCAAGCACAAATAATTAACTTGTCTTTTCTCTCACCTGTGTCAGCACTATCGTCTCAGTTTTGGAACCAGCTGATGAAGTAGGTGCAGACGCCGTGGAAGCTCTTCCAGCAGTACTCGGAGGCAATGCGGGATGCTTTGGAGTCGGGCTGCTCTGTGGGACGAGTAGTGGTTTTAGGCTTTGATGTAGTTTTCTTGACCTGGGGGACCTTGCCTGGCTGGGGCTTAACGGGCTGTGGCTGGAGCTTGACTGGTTTAGGAGTAGTGACTGGCTTGGTCTGAGCTGGGACCACTGGTTTACGTGGCTCCTGGATGGGCTTGGAGGGTTTTGGTGTGGTGGTTTTTGGCCAGGAGGCCAGGAAGGTCATCTGGGCATCGTCTGGGTATTTCTTGCACATGGATGGGCGGTAGATTTTTTGTCCCTGGCAGGCGTGGCTCAGCTTCCTCATGTCCCACATCATCTGGGTGAAGTAGTGGCGAGGGTTGAGGTTGTAGGCGCGGCACAGGTTGGGTTTACCCTGGAAGTCGCAGTAGTAGGAGCGTCCTAGGGTCTGGCCTTGGCTCTGACCTTTGCAGGAGACACGCAGGCGTGTATAGTCCCCGGCTCCGGACACCACCATGGTACAGGAATCTTTGGTCTTGGTGCTGAATCGGATGGGCTCATCCCAGATGCTGCGTTGCTGCTGCTGCTGCTGCTGCTGTTGCTTATTGTCATTGCTGCTGTTGTTGGTCTGAGCGTTTGACACACAAACAGCTGCTGCCAAGAACAACAGCAACATCTTCATCCTGGATCTCATGGCTGTGTTAGGTAGGTTAGTGATGTATGGATGAGGTTGCTGTGTCCGCACAGAGGGTTAAGGTGTGCAAGGGTGGAAAGCATCTGAACGTGACTTTATAAGTCCTCAGCTCACAAAGAAGGTATTATTCAGGTGAGCTGGAGCACTCAAACTCCTCCTACAGCCCCTCCACCCAACCACACGTACACATACACGGCGACCACATGAGGCTTTTATAGTATGTTCAAAACTAAAAAAGTGATGGGCTAGATGATGGAAGGAGGGGGAGAACATAAACTGAGGGAGGAGGTCAATGAGTCTGTGGGAGCCAAAGTTGGGGGAGTAAGGAAGGCTGAAGGACGCACATGAAACCAAATATTGTAAAAGAGTTGCGAGATATTATACAATCCCACATAGGAGGTTCTTTGACCATTGATGAGGGGGGAGAGGAGGAGGAGGTCCAGAGGAGGAGGTCCAGAGCCAAATGGCAGCATAAAGTTATTTGCTGAGTATTTAAAGTTGATCTCTGACACTGTAATAATAAGAACCTCATCATGTTCATCTTAAGATGATCTACCAACAGAGCTGCACACACAGATTGTTGTATTTTTGTTACATAACAACACAAACATAATGCAGTACTCTGTTTTAAGTTCACAAAGAAATAAAACAATCATCCTCTTATAAATCAGAAGTCAAAATTACAAGAAACTTTGAATTTCCCAAACAATACAAGTTTTTCTGCTTCTGCAGCAATTGGTCTTGTCTTGTGAAGCGAATTGTGATTAATGTTACCTAATGACAATTCCACAGCTTAACCAACATTAGCTAATTTATATATATTTACTTTTTTAGAGAGAGATCATCACTTCCAGGCTAGTCTCTCTTTCACTCTGCCTCTTTCTTCTCCCGGCTAAACCAAAAAACGGCACAGACATGGATCATTGGTGGAGCTGGGGTGGGTTAATTGACACCTGGGTGCTATTATGCATAACATTAAGCCTTTATATAATTTGAATGGGTAAGTTGACAAAAAAATTCAGACTCAGTACAGTTGTCAAGAATGAGAAAATTAGCTATAGAGACCAAAACAGTTTTTTGTACCAGGCTGTAAACATGTTTATGTCTGCGGAGAAGTTGGACATTTTAACATGGGGACTTTATGACCTTTTGTGAGGATTAAAAAAAATATGGTGTGCTCCTCCTCCTTCCTGTCTTTATGTTTAGTTATTTTACCGCCTGCTGCGTGTAGTTTAATATTAACTACACAGATATGATCTAACTCTGGGCAATAAAGGTAAATAAGTACTTATATACAATGTCAAACTATTTATTCAAAGGAAACAAAAAGAAAATAAACTGTAATCATTGGGGGCCGTCAAGAACATAAAGTGAAAAGTGAGACACTTCAATTGGTGGTTAAAAATAAAAAGCACTGAAATCTCAGAATAGAGCACGGGCTAAAGAAAGCCTCATAGTTTAAGTACATACTGTACTATGGCAGTGCCTTGTATCATTCCACTGGCCAATTTGGTATGCAGGTTTTGAGTTCAAGCAGGCCTGACCACACTCTACATTGAGTTTATGAGACTAAACAGAAAAACAGACGCTGCCTTTAGAGAGACTTAAATATTCCATATGAACCGAGCGGACTGAACACAGAGCGGAAGGAGATTGTGTATGTAGAGCCTGCTGCTGTGTACAGAGTCACATGTGTGTACAAATGCACGCATGCCCTCGGCACATTCAGGAAGTTTAGTTTTTATAGCCATCAATCTGGTAGAGGAAGAGAGAAAGTTCCCCTGTGAGCGACACTGGGAATTCAAAGTCAACGTGAAGGGTGTGTACAGTGTGTTGTCTGGAACAGATGTTTTTCTAAATTAAATTAGTGTAGTCCTCTTCTGATAGGATGCACCAGCGTCACGCCACCTGAACCACGCCAAACCCCCCTCATCACTGTCAATCCCCCCCAACACACAGATCTGAACCTTTTCAGCTGCTGTGTGTGCAAGTATTCAGCTCTGCATATGTTACATGAATGTTCTCTGCGTTCTTGTGTATTTTGGCAAGACGGCTGTCCAAGCTGCTGCTACCGGGAGTGGATGTCTGCACATTTGCTTTGCTTATATCACCAAATGTGTTCATTTTCAGCCCTACCTGTGGCTTTGAGCTTATGTAAAGGAGCATGAAAGCACACTTAAAAGATCATTTACGACCCGTATAACCCTCAGAAATGCAGTTTGCTCAGTTCAGTTGATGTTTATGGAGGAAAAACAAAGCAGACACTTATTGGACTTAAGTTTTTATTCACAGATTTGCACACCACAAAAAGTAATTTGTGTGTGTGTATGTTCCTCAACCAGGCCTCTAACCCCACAAAGGCTTCTGGTAGTTTTATTCTCAAACCACAAGATGGCAAAAAAATGTCTCAAGGATTTTAATGATTTAGATAAATGTCCTCTTTCAGTGTTTGAAGGAATAGTTCACCATTTTGGGAAATACAAACTTTTTTTTTTTTTTTTTTTTTTTTTGCTCAGAGCTACAGCCAGTTAGCTTCGGCCTCTTGGTTAATCTAAAAAGTTGGCATAGACCTGAACTATTGTTGAAGCTGAAGTGACTAAATGATGCCGTGGTTGTCAAACAAGCCACCTGTAACAGCATCTACCTGTCAAACAGAGCAGCCACGCTGTTAAATATGCATAACTTTAAGCATTAATATAATTTGAAGGGGTGAGCTGCTGGTATTTAACAAAAAGACACACAAGTAGTTTCTCTTTTAACTCTCAGCAAAAAGGAAAATGAGCGTATTCACCATAAGGTTGAACTATTCTTTTATTTCCCGGTCAATGCGACGTGTGTTGAGCCAAAATGATGCAAGCTACGTTACAAATATTAGAAAAGAATAAAGAAAAATAAAACAAAGAAAAGAGCTAGTGCTACAAAAATAACTACATACATGTTATAAAACAAACATTAACAAAAATATATAAAACTTTCAAAGGTTTTGAAAGTGTAGAAAATGTACACTTGTGTCACCGTGTTAAAACTGATACTGTAAGTACAAACATGTATTCTCTACGGGTAAAACTAGCTATGCTGGGCTCTGATAGTTGATTGTGTACAATGTGGGACACTAGAAGGATTGATGTGGTACTGTTGTGACTGGATGCTGGTGTGCATGAGAGAACACTTGATAAATTACAGTTGGCTGGCATCAGAGGTCCTTGCCAAATGGCTTGAAGGGGTACTGGGGAGAGAAGGGACACCCTCATCACACACACACATTGTTTGTCCCTTTGGTTCTTGGAAGTGTTACAAGATCTGAAGAGAAAAGCTGGAAAGTCCAGTGACCCTACAGGACAGAGAGGACATGTCAGGACATCACTGTAACTGTCACACAAACAAGAAACACTTTATGCCTGAGTGAGGATGAAGAGCGCTCACCATGAGGGAAATATCAGTTCCAGCCATCTTGTGCACTGAAAAAAAACACAAAAATGAAACCAATTAATGACTTTTTCCCATGTCCTGGTTTGAGTTTATAGTTTAAGGTTTTCTGTATTATTTTGTAATTCGCCCCTCTCCTCATGAGTTACTTTACTTCCTGCCTTTGTGTTTGCTGTCATATGTCTCTGAAACTGAGACTATCCTGGTGGATTCATGGACTGAACTCTGCCACTCTACCTGTTGTGTTCTGGTTTTGTTTTTTTTCATGTACCAGCTTCTTAATATAAGTCTGACTTACAATTTATGCTGCAAAATAGTGACACGAAGAAGTTTCCTTTGTATTGTGTCTGATGGTTTGAGAGAGAGAAAGAGACATAGACAGCAATTGAGAGTGAGGGAGCACCGGCCTCGAGTGAGCTGGTTGGTTTAAGATATTTGGAGCCTAGACGGCAAACTCTAACTCTATTCTGCTGCTGCAATAAAACTGATATTTATTGTTAATTTTAATACATTTATTTAGAAGCTACATTTCCTACAGAAATACAGCACACTGTGCAAAACATGCCTGTTCTCCCAAGAGGATGTCTCCTTTATGCCAAATACAAAAATCAGTCAGTTGTATCTACAACGTATCTTGGATGCAGGACACATGACAGTGTCAGAGGTGTAAAAAGTCTTCAGTCTTCAGCTTAAACCAACTCTGAGTTCTGGTATTTGAATGGACATCGTCGATTTAAAGAGATGACGGTGATGGATGAAGGATGAAGAAGCAAAGCAGAAGTCATGATAAAAATCTCCTGCGTGAAGTCAGACTGATGATGATTAAATGGATGGTGGTTCCCAGATGGTTTGTTGATGTTAGATGAGGGTTAGTGGAAAGTTCTGCGCAACAATCAGTACCTCATCGACGAGTTCCTCTGGGTCACCAGTCGGTGTAGCTCGGGGGTGCAGAGGCCCGAGGGAACAGGGTCAGAGTGTCATAGGGAGAGCTACATGTACACACACACACACACACACACACACATACATATGGGGAATCCTTTATAAACTTATCTGTAGTAAATGTTTCACTGACTCTCAGTCTAAAATATCCCTCCACCAATTAAGACCGTGGCATGCAAGCAAGCAGAGATACTGCTCGTACCTGACCACGGCGAGGTCTCCGTGGATATCACACACCATTTCACCATGATTATCTGTACTACCCACACTGCAACACAAGAGCGAGGGTGGACAGGTGAGAAAGAGAACGGAAGATTCAGCTGAAAGCAACAAAGATGGAGTGATCCTCGGAGAGCGATGGAAATATTCGAAAGAGAGGAGGAGACGATGAAATGAAGATCCATGCAAAGAAGGAAAGACTGTGCTTGTGATTTTCTTATGGGGAAAGTAAGAAAGATGTGAAGAGATCCCATACTGTAAAGTGTCCCATACCAAACAGGGAGTGGACACGAGGAAGAGGACGAAAGGAAGTGTTTATAGCGGACAAACATCAAAGTGCGACAAGCCACGGGTAAGAGGAGCTGTAGGGAGAGTGACCACGAAAAACAAATAATGACGGAGAAAAGGAGAGAAGAGGATAAATTAATCTGATTTTGATCTACAGAAAAGATTTAGAAAAACTAGAAGTAAAACCAACAAAAATGTCTGTGTGTGTTTGTACTCACTCTTCAAAGACGTCCTCTGTGTCCATCCTTCTGTAATACTTGGCCAGTTTGACAGAGAAGATCATACTGGGGATCAGAAGGATGCAGCAGCCTCCCAGACCGAACCAGAATGTGTTCTGGAAAACACGTTTACAGGAAATCTGTCACACCTATATTTGGTTAACCTTTGATACGTCCTGTTAAGTTCAACACTAATCATTTAAAAATCGATTAGAAAGTCATTGATTTTGTAAAGTAGTCATAGCACTGTATACTTGAAGAAAGATATATTTATTTGTGCTTGTATGTATATTTTATTTTGTTACGGCTAGCTGTCTGTCTTAATGTTTCTGTTTTTCTGCCAGAGTATGACCTCCTGTTCATGTTGTGACAATCTTTGTATAGGTGAGAAGCCCCAGCTGATCGACTACATCTGACTGGTGTGGTCTGTTTAACATCCGTTTCCTGCCAGAGACAGAAGGACTTGGCTGTGAGTGTAGCTTGGTCCTCGTACTCTTTGCTGATTAAGAGTAGCCTGTTTCACCTTTGTGTATATAGTCACCATAGACTGTCACATTATACTTGTAGTCACCGTTAGTATTAAAGCAGTAGGAGTGAGAGCCTTTTTTTTGATACACTTTCTCCTGTTTTTGTTAGTTTAGGAAGTTAGGATTTAGTAATTGTCTATTTGTTACTTTTTTGGGGGAATATTTTGTGTATTCATTTGTGTTTCTGTAGCATAAATAAACTGCTTAGACTGTTTAAACTAGTGTGGACTCATGTTACAATCCCAAAACCCTTAACTGGAACATAACCGTTTCTTTATATCATTATTCTTCATTTGAGAAAAAAACAAATGTGTTAACCTTACCTGTGTCTATGATGGTATTCACACATGTTGGGCTCCTAAGAGAACCTGATAATTCTGGTTTAATCTTTTCCACCGGCTACAACTGCATCATGATTTATTAACTCATCATCTTTTGCATGTAAAATCAGTGAAGTAACTACAGTTGTCAGATAAATGTGGTGCAGTAAGACAGGTATGATCTGTAGTAAAGTAAAGTAGAAAAAATGGGTGGTTGTACAGTGCAAAATGTAAGTGCAGCACATTTGGATGCTGATGATGAATGATGAAAATAGTCTTACAGAAAGGCACATACACACAGATGCACATGAAATGCACACCAGGCATAAATAGGACAGAACATAATAATACAAACACATAAGCGCTCACACACATGCAGACATAGGCGACATATAAAACCTCTGTTGTTGTTGTTATTGACCTACAGTTTGTGGCTTGTTTGAGCTCACATTAAACTCTCACAAACTAACCTGCGTGATATATAGCTGATATGTAAATATGAAACTTTACAACTCCTCAGGGCCAGACTGAAAACAGTGATATATCTATGTGTGTGTAACTCCCCGCCCTGCCTCAAAACAGACTGTGTCTCATCTCAGTGTGGGGGAGCGTGTGTTGGAGAGAACATACTGTTCTCATACGTGTGGCCGAATGACTCCACGGTCTTCATCGCCAAAAAAACCCAGAGCTCCCTCAACTGTCAAAGAGACGTTTATATTTCTAGTTGGAAAGACGTGGTGAACATGTACTGTACATACAGCTGTGAAATGAATCAGCACATACACACACACACTTGCTTTCTTACCACTGAATCGATTATGAAGCTGCATCCTACTATTTCCATGCTGTCCACGATGTTACTGATGGGTTTACACTGGGCAACCTCTGCAGTCAACTGTGGGACAAAATATACACACATACTGTATAAACTGATAAACTGTATACCAAAAAACCCAAAGTATTGCAGTATTGCAGTGTACTGTGTGTATGAACTATGTCAAATGTATAACCAGTTTGAAGGAGTTGAACGTTAATTCACTGATAGACATTTCAGTTCCTTGCTGACTGATTATTACAGACACAAAGTATCCTTTGCACTATTAAAATAATCTAATTATCAGAGACCTTCTAAAAAAGTGCAGTTTAATTACTAATTACTAATTACTTTTTATCAATGGGTGATTTGAGGGAGTATGAGGGGGGATGCCATCCATGTTGTTACCAAAAGTACTAAAATGCAGCACCCTTTGTTAACCTGCCATCCCTCCTCTCTCTTGAGTGAGCACTCGGCTTGAAGAGTATCTGGTACAGATAATGTATATTTTATCTGTAAGTGTGTTAATATGTGTTTTCTAATAACAATAAATGTAGCATCTTTTATAATAAAACCTCTGTCAATAGTTCTCTTCTTAGCACACATTTGGTTTAAGCCACAGCAATTCTAAGTACTGATATGGATAAAGATACTGGTTGGTTGAACAGATACAGGAAATGTTAGTCTATTCTGCCCGACTCATTGATCCTTTATATGACTGAGGTTTGAACTGTACTGTGTATTGATAAACCCATGGCGCTGTTTGTGGTGCTGAACTAGTAGCTGTCTGTGGTATTTCTATACTACATAGTTCTATAATATTTCTCTTCCTTTTTTTTGCTTTATTTGATAGTGACAGCTGGAGAGATAGACGAGAAATTCAGAGGAGAGAGAGAGAGAGAGGGGATGCATATGCTCTATAATATTTCTAAGATCATTCGGTAGTGTCTGTGCTGTGGGGGTCAGGGCTAACCTTAACACTAACCCACCTAAGCCTTTCTCTGGGAGTGGTTTGCCTCTTACAGTTACACTCTCCCCTTCCACTGATATCTTTACTGTAAATTATGAACCCATTTATGAATTTATGTAGTACACTCACCGAGTTTCTAACCCAATCTGTGTACTGTTTGAAGTATCCCACCAAGCTCTGGCTGTAGGCTTTTGTTTCCTAAACACCAACAAAGAAGAAAACATGTTAGTAAATGTGTGACTGCAGTCTGTTGAGGGTTAGATAGATCAAATTCTGAGTAAGCTCAATAGCCCAACGAGTAAATCTTAAGGTTGCCATTGTAGTTCTGTCTCACTCAGAATGTTGTTTGATGTGTCAGAGAATATGGAACAGACAAACCAATGAAAATGTGTTTTAAGATCAATATGCCGTCCAATATCACCTGACTGAGCAGATTAAAGAAACTAATGTGGCAAAAAATAAAAAGAAAGATGACGTGTCCACAGGTTTACAGACGTGCACAGGTAGTTCTTGCTGTTCTTGCATGTATATTTCTGTTTGCTGTAATCCCTTTACCTGTTTCACCACATGAGAGGCGTTATGAGTGATGAGGTACTCTGCTGCATCGATAGCACTCAGGATGTTCGTGACCTTGACCTAAAAGAAAGAGACAAAGAAATGAATTTATACTTCTGAGATAATAATTGACAGTTTGCTGTTTATTGTGGTTTAGGTAACAATATAGAAGTTACTTGGAGGTTTTCTGCAGAGGTTGGTTGGTAAAGTGTGATAATACACATCACATCAGTAATACAGTTTATTATTATTTCTTTTATTTATTTCTTTTCTGTGCTGATTGAATCAAGTTGCTCAGAGCACATATAGAAGTCAGCAAGTTTTTCATGATGTTATTTAATGTAGGAAGCTGTTCGGTGTGGAACAATGTATCAGCACTGTTGTAGTGTTTGTGTTTCTTTCCTCACCGGCAGATCGGTGGACATCCTCTGCAGTTGCTTGACACTCTGGCTCAGGGTACTCTGTATGAGAAGACAAACTGTTAACCCAGCAAAGCATCATTGTACGTCTAAATACTCATTACAATACATTACAACAACTACCCAATCACGGCAACGCTGTCACAACATTAACGGCACTGCTACGACAAACACAAACACACTGCTGTGTATCGACAGTGGCTTACCCGTGCCCTGACATATTTCTGTCACCGTTTCAGGAAGAAAACGAGAACAGAAGGAAACTTAAAGGTAGCAGCTAACAAAGACACGTTTATTAAAATGATGTAACTTAAAATCAGTGCTGTTTAGTCTTAAACTTAATCTGTAAATGTCTTTAAACTGGTGTATCTTTAAATTGGACTTTTATGACATATTGTATATTTTGCTGAAATCTTCTGTCTAGTTTGCAAGAAATTAGAAATAATTTACATTATTTTGATGCATATTTTCTAATATAATAGCTGTTAAATTGAATCTGAGTAAATCACAAGACAAAATGCTGTTTGCTCCTGTTCCTGTGATTATGTAGTTGAGTCTCTTTAAGTAATACACTGCATGTTCAGAGGGGTGTTTTTGAACATAGGAGAGCATCTGTGTATTTGCTTGTGCATATGTATGGGGTGTAGGTATTTAATGTATGTGGGAGACGTGATTACCATTGCTTGCTCCATGGCAACCACCTGTTCTCTGTGAATCTGTCTGATACTGCTGGCGTGTCCTTTCAGTGCATTCTCCAGAGCACCACGTGGCTGTAAACAAAGACACACACACAAAGACCAGAGGTAATAAGGTAATGATTGTTAGCTCAATGATTTATTATTCTTTCCTTCCTTAGGAATACATACATACACTAATCCCACTGTGACATGTCCCATGTGCCTTTAAATGGCACGCTTCCTGTACTATGTGCTATGCATGTGCCATAAATGTGTGTGTGTGTGTGTGAGTGTGTGTGTGTGTTCAGGGTGAATGGGCAGCTTGTTCAGACCAACAAGCCCGATCACTGAGCTTAAAGCAAAATAATTTTCCAGAGTGGCTGTCTGACTGTATATCTTGACTTGTTGGTTTAAGAAAAGCAGAAATAAGCAGAGCGTTAGCAGCATAAGCTGAAGTTGCAGGTAAATGGAATATTACAGATTCCTGCAGGTGACAAAAACTCATCATAGTTTATTTCAAGTAGTACACAGTTGTCCATAAAACCCTCAATTACAGTAATTCAAAGCTATGTGTATAACATTGTGTGTACCATGTTTCTTTAATCATTGTTGCTGTAATTTGTTGGTATGATAAACATGAAACTCACCAGTTGGTCGGCCTCAGCCTCCAGGTCAGTAGAGAATGACAGGAGATCCACGAGAGTGACTCCCTTATTTACCTGCAACAATAAAACAAAGACTTTCACTCATGAAGCAACGACGATACAGTTTCAGATTATTTTAGTTTGCGCAGATTTCAGCTTCAATCCTGGTTTTATTGAGGCTTCAGTCTGGGATAAGTTCAGTTGTTTCAATTTTTATGTGTAATCTGAATTAACACAAATTACATCTGAAAACACATACATATATAACACTGATATTTAGGAGTGACAGTCAGAAAAAGAGAACAACACTGTTGTGTCATTCTTAAATTCATTTGTGGAGGGTTAGTCTAAAAACTTTAATTAAAAAGCAGGTTTCAATCCATCATGTTTCACTTGTGGGGAACCCCTTTTTGTCACCACAGTACTGCACACACACAGACACACACACACACCTCAGTCAGGTAGGCTTCAAAATTGATCTGTCCCACTCCTGTATTGGCGAAGTTAATGAGGTTGTCTCTGCCGGCCTGCTCCAGCAGTGTGATGCCCTGGAGGTCGACGTTCACGCTCTCAAGCACTTTGGCCAGATCGTTGTTGTACTGTCATGAAACATGCACATAAACTCACAGGTTAAAAGGATGACATTCATAATAATTCATAATAACATAGGAAAACTGACACTCACCACAGTTTTGTTGAGGAAGGAGTTGATGTTGAACATGGCCTCCAGCTGCAGAGCATGGTACAGACCGTTGTTCTCATAGCACTCCCTACAAGACAAATACAGCATGGTCACACACTGAAACTTCTCCAGCGTAAACATGTTTTTGTATGACTCTTTATTTTAGTTTTCTTGTCTTTAAAGATGGGAATGCAGCTTATTAACATATTTCTGTACATGTACAGTATATACAGTATGTACAGTATTAGCTGCTGTCATGTTACCTGTACATGCTTCCCAAAGTCAAGTCAATGTTCGGATTCTGAAACAGCATCCCAGGAAGGAAGTTCTTCTTGGCAGGATGAACCAGGAATGGTGTGTCTATGATCTGCACACACACACACACACACACACACACACACACACACACACACACACACACACACACACACACATGCATATTCATCAGCACAGAGCCACAGTGTTGTCCGTTACGTAAGAAGATCCCAGATAAAACTCTCTCCAAGGTAAACACAGAGTGAAGCGAGAAGAGAGGAGAGTGAAAATAAGACGATTCAGGAAGGAAGCGAGTTTGTGTTCGGTACCTTGAACAGCTGTCTGTTTGCAAGCGGTTCACACACCAGCTTCTCCACATTGCCACCGACAAGAAACAAGGCAGTTACGATTCCCATCAGCACCCAGGAAAAGATGAAAGAGAATCCCACCCCGCTGAAAGAGCAAGAGGCAAGGAGTGGGAAACACAATCACACAGAAAGATCAGTTATCTGCATTGCTGTTATTGGATGTCAGGTGTTATTCATTAATGTATGAAATAAAATCTAGCGATATTATTCAAGCACATGCTTAGATTGTCTGTAGGGACATGAAACAAATGTTCAACATCTACCTGAAATTAGCTGAGCATCAACTTCCGAGAATTCAAGTTAAGTTTTACCAAACAATTTACACGTTACTGTCTTTATTGTGTAAAGACTTGTCACTGACTGTCTAATATTTCACTCATTATCGTATGTACAGTAAGCTACAGTAACACATCAGTAGACATTCTGACTTGAGCAAGAAAATCACAGATGTGTTTGACAGCATTGATTATGGCTTAATACCATTCAGGTGTACCAGAGAAAAGTAGTAGTGAGACAGCATGCACAATGACAAGGCCCTGGAACTGACACTCATAAATGGCTTGCAGCTAATTTTATTGTTATAAGTTACACCTGTATTACAAGTCAAAACGTCTGCTACAAGAGAGAGAGAAACCACTGCCTATTTATTATATAGTTTAGAACTGTGTTAGTAACATACGCCATTAACAGGTTGCCTCCGGTGTTTGATAGGCAGCCTCGGGTTGTTGGTGTAGCTTGCTTATCGTAGCCACAGGTCCCGCACATGAGTCCTAGGATGTTGAAGGCCAGGACCAGGATGACTATGCAGAGCGCTGTGACACAGCCGATCCACCTGCAGCACAGAGACACACACACAAACACATAAAATTACTGTAGCCAATGGGGAGGCAGCAGAAACAAAATGTGAAAACTTGCTAGCAAATAGTTACAAACATCCAGAAATTACAGAGTAAATCTAGCTTCCATTTGATGTCATGTATCTGGCCATCTGGTGAATGAAGTCCAATATACAATCTTTTTAAACTCTGTTTTTGCTCTCCGCCATCTCCTGAGGGAAAACATCTGGCTCTTAAGCTCCTAAATACTCCACTATATTCACCAGGTAGTCACTGACTGTATCTGTCTGCTATTTGATACTGAGCAGGTGGGGAACAGTTGTTTTTTTTTTAGCTTTTTTTGCTGAGCTAAAACAGTTAAGCTGTGGAACAGACGGCTAAACTTGTAAGTTGAAATTCGTGATGAAGCTCCATGAAGATTCGGGTGATCATTTTTTTCTTTTCTTTTCTTTCTTTTTGTTCGTCATTACAAGACATGTTTAGCTTTGTCACATTGTTTTCCAAATTCTTGCACCCCAGATGGGAAGTAAGTCTCCATAATGTGACAGATTTCTGATAAATACAAAGACACGTGCACAAACCTGTAGAAATCCATTTGGTCTATCTGCGGGTAATAAGACTCCATTTTTTTCTGTCCTTGGTTGAGGAAAATGGTGAAATTGGCCAGAGAAGCTTCCACTGGGAACATTTTGGAAAAGCCGTTGATCTCTGTGCCAATCTTATCCAGCATGCCTTTCACTCCTACGAACAAAAAAAAAACAAGACAAATCAGAAAGCAACATGCATTAGAACATTTTATTCTATAACCACTAAATGGCCTGTCAACTTGGAGGTGAAATTGAGAAAAGGGGAGAAGGCGTGACTTACGAGGTAGAGCTGTAGTTTCATCATTGAAAGTATGCAGTGAAAGTAAGAGAAGAAAATATGTGAAAGTAAAATACTACAGTCTGACTTTGTAAGGAGAAGGGGAGAACATCTTGATTTGTAAGTGAAACTTAACACAACATACACACTTTTGTACCTGTGACAATGTTTTTGGTTTGTTCTTTGACTAATCTCGGTGTGTCGTTAAAGGATGAGTAACCCTAGAGGTGCAAAGTAAGAGAGAACATATGATTAAGATATCGATGTTTGAATCAATGTGTTTCGTAAGAATATGATGAGCTACAGACATTGACTAACCTTTTGTACTATATTGCTGAGGTCTGTTCTCAGGACAGTATTGACATTGTCCAAAGCATGATTGACATCATGGAGCTGACAGACAGAAAGAGTAAATACAGAGATATTAAAATGTTTGTTTCCATTCATTTTCAGGTCTTCAGGTTTCGAATGCGTCAGGCAATCTTTAGTTCCTTGTACCTTGGAGAAGTCAGCGTTGATTCCCAGCTGGGATAGCGTGGAGCGGATGGTGTTACATGTGTGAGACACAGCTCCATTAGTGCAGGCAGGGTCTGACAGGGTGTTGGACAGAGAGGCACGCTCCGCCGCTAGATTAGCCTGAAGTTTCCCCGTTCCCTCCTGAAGAACCTCCAAGGAGGAGCTGATGTTCTCTAGGGCTTCTTTGGTCTCCCGCATGGCTACAAGAAAGAGAGAGAGGATGAAACTGAACTGTTTTGTGTTCTCAAACTGGTAAGCCTCTTCGGATATATATTAATATACATTCACAATTCACACAAACACCACAGACCAAACTAAATGATGAACAATAACATGAAATACACCAATCACAGATGAACAAGACTTTACACAAGATACAACAATGGTCCAGGGTTAGTATCTCTAATATTTAAATCCACTGACAGCAGGTCACAAGCACTGAAACACTGAACCCAGATCAGCTGTAATTACCTTTGATTGCATTCTCAACTTTCCCTTTAGATAAAATAAAATGTTGGAATAAATAAAAGGAAAAGTTAGAAGTTAAAAATGGTGATGAAATACCCTAAAAGACACATGGGGACGCTGCAGTAATAAAACCACAAGAGAGCATGTAAAAAGAAATCATGCAGCATCACCCGATAAGTGTGGCAAATATTCACAAAGATAACAATTAGATATATGTTGCAATTTAATTTTCAGTTCAGGAAAATAAGGAGTGCCTTACAAATGTAGTTTATTGTCACATTCAACATGATAAAAGTATTATTTTGTATTTGAAATGAAACAATGAAGTCTTGTTTGACCACGGAAATGGGAGATATTGTTTCAGCTCAGCTTAGCAGCATCAATGCCATGTTGTCATATGATGTCTTAGCCATTTTACTTGAACAGGAGGTCACATTAAACTCTATGATAATATGTGTTACCTCCTGCCATACGCAGCGCAGTGTCCAGTGAAGGGACCACCTCTTTCTCTAGCTGACTCTGGATCCGTCCACCCAGCAAAGGTCCAATGTCTGTCAGGAAAGATCACACAGTTTAATGACAGTTTTCCATTTTATAAGTAAACATAGAGAACCACAGGCAAACAAGGTGAGAGACTTAGACAAATACTTTTATGTAAACAGTCTGAGTTCAACCTACTGTCGAGTTCTGACAGGACTTTGTTCTTTGCTGTGGTGTACTGGGCTGTCAGGTATTCAATTTGCTGCAACAGGAAATACACATTTCACATTAGAGCGGCATAAAAAATATGTCTTTTGCATGGGTATATGTGCATGTGTGTGTGTCTTACCGCAGGAGTGTTATTGGCAAATGTCTTCAAGTCTCTCATATTGGTGTTGATGAACCGCCGCGTGCTCTTAATCTGGGCGCTAACATTATGATTCGCAGCATAGGCAATTAATACTCCCACTCTGAAACATACACACATTTACAGGATCAGCAAAATAAAGAAATACAGTGACCAGAGCTCACCAGCAGAGGGCACCATGGCTGCATTAAGAGATATTTCTGCGGCATGTGATTCACATTTTTTATTACAGCTCCGGCTTAAATCTTAAAATGTGACACAGGAACAATTTAATCTGCCTGTCTGTCTCTAATCCAGATTAATGAATTGATTACAAACACTCACGTGTTCGAATCAAATGTTGACAGTTGCATAATGTAAAAAAAAACAAAGAAACCTGCATGTTTTGGAAAATCCATCTCACTTCCCTGCAAACTCAAAATTCTTTTGTACGGCATCTGTCTGTCTGATTCACCTAATCTGTGATTGGTAAAGATTTAACAAGGAAAATATATGGTAATAGATAATGACTTTAACCTGGTTTTACCTCAAGTTTGTCTAAGAAATTCTGTGCATTTAGTGTTATATATGTTATATGTTATATACTGCAAACCTACTGTAGTTACAGTAAGGAAGCAGGATGAATAATGCTGTGACAATTCACTGTAATGAAGTCTGCCAAGATCCTGAGTGACATTCTCAGTGTTCAGTGTCACTCCTGAACTAAATGGCAAGAACCATATTACTTTGAATGTTTTTAAGGTGTTTAATTAATCTCCCAGATAACTGATCTCTTTCGCTCTGCTGAGTCTGAAGTAAAGATCTGACTGTATGTCACTATGAGGAGAAAAGGAACAAACCTTCTGTGCAAGATATTATAAAAGAATCATGAATCTGTGATGAGATCATTTCTTCACATTCCCAAATGGCCACAAAGTTCTTTATGTACGTATATGTGCATGTGCATGTGCATGTGCATGCGTGCGTGTGTGTGTGTGTGTGTGTGTGTGTGTGTGAGCAGGTACAGTATGTTTGTGATGTGAAAGCGCTCATTCAGACAGAGAGGCCTCTCACAGTCAGCCAAGTGATATCAGTAACACCTAACTGTCCTGCACAGTTCAGATCGTATTTCTCTGACCCAGCACCTGTCTCCTCCACAGCAGGTACAACTGCACGCATGTTCCTGTCTGTGTGTGAGCAGATGTGGTTAAAAAGGATGTATGTATGTAAGGATGTTGTATGTAAAATACTGTATTGTAAATCTTTTGTGGCTCCAGAATGCAAAATCTGAAGTGCAAATTGCCTCAAGCAACGGCACGTCAGGTGCAGCTGAAGACTACAAGTTTGAAAAAAATAAAAAATAAAAAATTGAGGATATTGGAGTTAAAAAAAGAGCTTGACAGACGCCTGTAGCTTGCTCCTCATCGTTGCTTGAGGCCAGCAGCTCAGGGTCATCAGCTACAGCTTAAACATTCAGTGGTCAAGTAGCATTGTGAGTTATGTAAGCAGCACCAGGTTCTGACAAGGAAGTGTGTGGATGTGTGGCATTAAAAAGACAATATTTCTAGTACATCAATTCTGATCTTTTTTTTTAAAGATTACTTTTAGGGCTTTTTGAACTTCTATTTTGAACTACTGAGTGAACTACGTGGTGGGCTACCTGGGCACCTCTTGATCTTTGCTTTAATGTCCACTGTGAGTCTTTTAGGTAATAAAATTAGTGACAACAGATTCACACAAATACTGTAATTTTTCATAAACACAAAAAATATTCATCATAGTGATGATGAACAAGGTGGAACAGAGATAATGACAACTCACATGATGAAGATAGAGGTGGCGATGAGCGAGGCGGTGTAGAAACCTCTCTGACAGTCTGCGTTCTTTCTCTGTCTCTGGTGCATCTCCCCTCCGCAGTTCTCACAGCATCGACACATACAGAAACATATGCCTATGATGGGTGTGAGGATCACGACCATGATACCGATGGTCGAACATATGAGGAAGCCCGCCTCGTAGTAGATCCACTGCAGGAGGACACAATTCATTCAATCATACACAGTCATTTTTGAGACATTGTAGTAATATGTGAGATTTCAGCACACTGCTATGAGGAGTTTACCTGTAATAACAGCACCACATTTTCTGGCTGTAACCCATGCACCCGCGGCACGTGCACACCGACGCATGCACACAAAAAAAACACAAACAAAGAAACCACAATATGGTCAGTGTGACAGCCAAAAGATTAGGAGGCAGCAAATGTTTCTAAAGAGGAATGTGACAACAACAACAAGATTTAAGGAAGGAAATTAAAAAATGTTAAATTAGTGATAAAAAGTTCAATTAAAACCATCCCAAACATCTTGTTAACATCACAGTATCAGTACGTTTTGAGAAACTAGAGGTTTTACATATTATATTTCATATATCTGTTTTCTTCTTTCTGTTTTTTTTCAATGACACACATTCTAAGGCCATAAAACGTAATAAACAAGAAAATTTCTACACTTAGAAGGTGTATTTTTTCAGTTTGTGTTACGTTTTCTACACTTAGAAGGTGTATTTTTTCAGTTTGTGTTACGTCCCACCTCGTATGGTAAAAGGAAGTAATATAAACCAGATGTTTTTGGTAAGAATAAAGTTATTCCGATTAATTAGGAGGTGAGGTGAACTATAAGAGAACAAAGTCTGAGCAGATGCTGTTACAAAATAACAAAAAGGGAACTCTCTAAATCAGAGTCTATGCTGTCTGAATGAAATCAAAACAACAAGAACATAATCTTTCATCACATTTTGAATCAACAAATATATTTATCACTATTGGATGAAAACAAAACATTGCATGGTCACTTTTAAATTAATCTTAATTATCACTTAAATCAAACATACCTTTCTCCATTCTTCTATTTTGATTCCCCCCATGTTCTGTTGAATAACTTTAACAATCAGATCTGAAAAAACAAAACAAAAAACAGAACAGATAGGTCAGTCTTTCAATCCACAGAAATATAATCACTTGTACAACAGTGTTTTACAGGCACTAGGGTGTAAAATCCATTTATCTGTTCATTAGCAGACAGCACAGATTATGCTGATTATTATTTTTTTATTTCCAAGCACAGTAGTGTGAAAATATTTCCTCATGTATCTAACAGCTGTGTGTTTTCCGGAAGCTGAAAAGCCAGTGAGGACTGCAGTTCAGTCCAGCTGTCTGTCTGTCTGTTTATATAGGTCAACCAACACTAAGCCTACCTGCATGGTGACTCACCCCACGCTGTTAGTCAGCAGGTAAACAACACTGATTGTTTCACACACACACACACACACACATGCTTACATATCTGTGTATTTGACAGCATCCATTTCCTGTATTATCTGTGACAGCTTATTGTCATCAGGGTCACAGAAGGTCTGGAGCAGATCCCAGCTGACACTGGGCGAGAGGTGGAGTATATCCTGGACAGGCTGCCAGTTCATCGCAGTGCACGTAGAGACAACAACCAGTCACGCTCACGTTCACACTGCTGGGTAATTTACCAATTGTCACCACTTAACCTATTACCTAAGTGCATGTATGTGGACTGTGGGAGGAAGCTGGAGCACCTGAAGAGAACCCACGCAGACACGGGGAGAACATGCAGACTCCACACAGAAAGGCACCAGCCAGCTGTGGGGTTTAAACTCGGAACCTTCATGCTGTGAGGTGACAGTGCTAACCACTGCATCACCATAACAAATAAAACATGTTACATACAAATGAGTGTGTGTAAATCTACAGCTGAAAGAAACGTACTGTACGATTTTAAGGTACTTTTTTTGAATGTTTGAATATGGTCATATAGCAAGTCTTCTCAGATTGATAAAGGAGGAGCCACTGTGCGCGACAAGCAGATGGAGGCTGGTTTAGCATGTAGATGCTGACACAGCTGACACACACACACTCTCTCTTTCTCTCTTTCTCTCTCTCTCTCTCTCTCTCTCTCTCTCTCTGGTCTGCCTTCTGCTTGCACACCTGCTGACCCCCAGGTGAGGTGAGAAAACACATGTAACTGAAAGCTTTCTGTCCTCTCACTTTTAAAATTTAAATGACATTAATTAAAGTACTGTTTCTGTAATCTGCCAATCATTCTCCTGATTAATCAATTAACCTTTTTGTCAATAAAATGTCAGTAATCAGTGACTTATGACAGCAAAAATCAACAAATACTCACATTCAATTAATCAACTAATTATTTGAGCCTTTTCTGTTTATTTACTATCATCAAAACAACAGTTTGCTTCGTGAGCACACTATACCAACCAATGTTTTCTTGGTGTTTAATAAGATTTCTTTTGTTGGATGACTGGTTGCCAACCAGTTGCCTCTGGATCAGGTGATGTTTTCAGTTTGCATTTACATTTTTTGGTATTTTGTGAAAGTAAAAACATAAAAGAGACTTTATCTATATTTGTTAACTCTGCAGATGCAGCATATGAGCACATCTGATACCACCTGCTGTTGCTCAGCTACTTAGTTAGCATTAGCCACCCAAGACAGTTAAGCTTAGACAGCTTAGCTCAGTGACCCAGTATAAGAGGTAGATACTCCAAACGAAAGGAAGAGGGGGTGGGGTTAACAACCATCAGAATTAGACCGGAAAGGATGAAGAGACCACTGCCCAAGTTGAAGTAATGTGTCTGCACATACACATACGTTTTATAAACATTTTGTGTGCGTGCATCGCTGTTTTTATAATCAGGCCTATAAAGAAACACCACTTAGACCTTTTCCTGTTTTACTTTAATTAATATGGATCAAATATTGGATTCACGGGTCCATAAAAGTTATTATAAGACTAAAAGATTCCATCAAACACTGCTGCTAGTTATCTGCTGTGATATATAAGTCAATCTACGACCCTCTTACTGTTATGTGTAAATATAGCCTAGCACAATCCTCTACGCTGACCTGCTCTGAGAGATTACTGGAAGGTGTGGACAAAGCCTTACGCAACCCAATATACTCTACTTTTTACTTTTTCTACATTATAAGCCTCATTTAAAGTAACACTCTCAGAACCACTTACGCTAACAACAACAAACATTTGTAGATAGATAGATAGATAGATAGATAGATAGATAGATAGATTTTTTTTTTTATTCCTATGCAGTTAACCTTTTTGTGACCCCACAGATTTATTATGTGACTCCATGGAGGGGTCCTGATCCCCAGATGAACCACTACTTTTAGGTTACCATGAAGCAACATACAGACAGATATAGTCTTAACTGGTTTAACAATGGGTTGACAAAGTGAGTTTGAATTTAAAAGAGACAGGGCTTACTCCTTTATTACAAGCCCCAACGTTAATAGAAATTATGTTGTGGCTGCAGTTCAAAAGGTGTTACAACACAAGTAATGCCAGGTTTTTCAAGGCACAGTTATGTAGCTCTTTACTTTAAATACTACTAACTGTACGGTATGATTTTCTCAGTATTACACAAGGCTGTAAGTCCAGTATGTATTTTCAAGGTGCCAGAAGCTAAAGAAAGTTACACAGCCCAGTGTGAGCTGCAGCAAACCAACTAAGAGGATTATGTGGAATATCTTTTTCCCCATTTTGCACTAGACAGCAACAGTTAGTTTCATTATTGATTGAATGAATTTGCCCATGAGTTCCTTGATTCATTGAGTGATTGGTCTATAAAATATCAGAAAATAGTAAAATTATAAGACTAAGAACATCAGCAAATATTTGAAAGGCAGGAAGCAGTTTATTCTTGTTTTTTTTGCTTAAACATTACTTAATAAACAATATCATTGTTTTCATCATTCTAAAATAATACAGTTGAAAACAAATCCCTCCATTCATTATCTGTAACCGCTTATCCTCATTGGATTGGATTGGATGAAGGTTTTATTTGTCATTGTAGCAGTACAAGTACAGTACAGGCGAAAACAATTAATTGACCATAAAAAAACTGTTGTCTTTCAATTGGCTTATAAATTAATAAACGTGTCTCTTGTTCCAGTCTAAAGCCTTAAGAAAATAATGTTGAGACGTCCTTGCTTGCAAATACTTAATTTCTTAATGAATACACATAAGTTAAAAGTGCATTAAAGATGAATGGCAGGTGTAATCAGTGTTACACAAACACTCAGTGCTCTTCCTCTCATCAGATTTAAAGCATCAGCACATGGTAAACCAGACTTTTTCCTGAACAGACAACACATTTGAGATCCATTGGGGTGTGATCTGATTTAAGACATTTGGTTCCCGATAAACAGTCTGCCTACCACCAATCACAATAATTGAAGCAAACAGACAAATGCCAGGATCATGACCCACTTTCAGTATGTGTGTGTGCATGTCCGTATGTGCTTGGACATTTGTGTGTGTGTGTGTGTGTGTGTGTGTGTGTGTGACAATGCCATCTGTAGTAGTGGTAGCTGCAGTGTTAGCATTAGCCCTGTGGATGCTAATCCTCTAATCTATCCTGTGTGTAGCAGAGGGATAAGACACTGCCTCCTCGCACAGGGGAGAGTCCAAAATGTTTATTCACTGTAAAAACAAACACAGATTTGTAAAAAGGGACGTACTTGCATATTTGTGGATATTTTGCCCCATTATTAAATAGATAATTGTGAGATTAATAAACTACAATTCAATTGATGTGATAAAACCAAGGAACCTTTCCTCTGTCTTCTTAACATCAATTCCAGTTTATCAACTCCACCTGAGCCAACCTTCGTCATCTCTGCAACACGTGCAACGTAACCCAAACTTCAGGACATGGACATTATAGCAGCACTATGGGAACCATACAAGACTAGTATGAACATAATATACTGTACCACCAAGAAAATATCTGCACTTTCTAAAAGTATACGGATATAAGATGAGATGTATCACACACAAATCTTTATTTGGCAAAAATCTGTCCATTTTTTTTCCCAAGAGTAAAACCATAGTAGAGGTGATATTTGTTTAATCAACTAATTGTGTTTATACTGGAATGTTCCCACTTTATGCTTGCTCAGCAGCCCTTTTTGTACAGCTTAATGTACGTTGTTAAACATTGTTTGTTTGGCGCTAACTAGGATAATTTAGCAAGATTTATCTCAGGGAAAAAATTCTGTTGGGTGCCAGTTTGCAATATTTTAACACAAAGAACACGGAAAACATCAATAGGCACGAATTATTTATTATAGGATGGAAACTTGCAGGAGAAACAATCTGCACATACACGTACGTATATGCACGTATAAATATTTAAAGAAACTGCCAAAGTGTTATGAAAGTATTATAAGCTTTAAAAAATAAATTTCAGAAATACTACACTTATAAAAGTGGCTTGTGAAATATGTATGTAGCTGTGGCCATATAAATGGTGAGTAAAGACCTTTTTATATTAGACAGAGCACTATTTGAACTGTTGTAACGGTAAATAATAAATATGCATTATCTTCTGTGCTAGCCTACAATATGTCCAAGACCTGTTTCCTGTGCTGGTTAATGCTATACAATGAAGGACTTTATTATTTTAATAATATACAGACAGTATACGACACCTAAAATGTGTCACAAACAATTTCTGGATCAATAAGTGATCTCAGAAAAACACTAAAAGTATTAATTTCTTCATCAGGATGAACAGATCATCAATATGGCAACTGAATATTTTTTCTAAAAGACTACACTTACCAAGTCATACCAGTGAGTAAACCATTGCAACCAGTCCTGTACTACAGGCAATACATGAATCGTAAGCAGTTTGAAGTTACTTTAGCAAACAGCCTCCACACAATGTGACCCTGAGTTATAGTATTTGTCCAAAGCTATTATGAGTAGTGTAATGACAAATGTTAAACTAAGAATTTATTAATTTAGTATTTAATATGTCTCAAACACTGCGCATACTATCAGGCATTGTCCTGCCAGTTTAAACTGAACAAACATGTTCAGGCTGTTCGATAAACCTTCACAACCCTTTTAGTTTTTAGATTCACAGACAAATCTTTAAGGTTTCCTAAAGATGGTCCTTGAGCTGCCTTTTCATCACTTAATCTAAGCTTTCAAACTGAACTGACGTCTGTACCATGACTCTGTCGTTGTTGCTAACTTTGATTAGGTGTAGTGTTCGTTTAGGTAGCGTCATGGTGAGCTGAACCAGCCAAACCTCATCCTCTTCGGTAATGCAGCTATAAGTGTAAAACTTAACTTTAGGTATGAACATGTGTTTGATGTGTATAAGCAAAATGCATATATATGATACTGTATGTCATGTGGGAGTGAGGGACGTGACAACCAGGTGGTCTCTACCTGTTCATGTGTGTGACAATGAATCATACTGGAAAGTCCCTGGCAGTAGCAGCATATGGTCCAGTGGATTAAGGTATTATGCAGTGATGCAGGTGACTGAGAAAGCCTCCTCTAATCGCAGATCTGCTAATTGATTACCTAGCCAGCAGCTCTAACCCTGGACACCAAAATGGCAGCATCTTAACACTAACACTCGATCCTATTGCAACTCCTCCAACGTGACCACTCATAGCTGTACATATAGCACACACAAACAAACCAATTTAAGTTGGTTGTAGCTCTTTATAGCCATCAATGGGTTACTGTGCTACACCAGGAGGGGGGATAAGAAAGTCACATTCACTATGTATGGATTGATGAGGTCTCACACCTCATCACCTTTTAATCACCTCGATAATGATAAAGCATGTGCCCAGAGAGGATCGCTTATGAGTTATTGATCTCATTAATCTGCTTGTAACGTTGGTTTATGGACTCACACACACACACACGCACACACACACACACAATCAGTTATTGTGCAGGTCCTCTGCGCACATCCACTTGAGGGAGTGACATGCATAAAGTCAGCCATGATATGGTAGAGTTTTACATTCATAGAGAGAATACAGACACAGCAGCAGTGTGCGAATAATCCCTGCCGCAGCCATCTCGTTGAGGTTTTCAATGTGTTTGTTGTTTGGTTTATGACGTACAACAGGTCAGTCAGAGTTTGTGACCTGACAAAGACAGCTAGGCCAGTGGGTTTCCAACCTTTACGACCCTTAAACCAAAGCAAAGTCTATTTATGACCCCCTGAACATCGGTTGTGGATGTAAACTCTGAGCAGTTTATATCCAAAGAGTGTTTCTCAGATTGATTAATTTGAAGGGGGAAAAAAACAAACATTTTCTGATATTTGTGCTCATTACTGTGTTTATTATGCCTTTAATAACCAGTTGTTACCCCCTCAGTTTTATCTTGGGTCTTCTTGAGTGGGTCTCCAGCTCCCATCATTTAAGATTTAGATAAAAGACTGATGGCGTAACCAAATACTGACAGGTGAGGTATTAATGCTTTACAGATAGACATTTTGGGTAGTAGCTGCATATTGCAGCTACTACCCAAAACGGATAATGACATCAGTACTGGACAAGGATTATTATTGAGCAGTATTAGAGTATACCGCAAAGGTTCAATCCTATTTGTTCTTTTTTTGTCAGTTTGTAATTTATAACATGCGATTTCATCCATGCTTCACACCATTATTTGTACTTTTTTGTCACTTTTCCACATGTATATATGTATACTACAAAAAAAAATAATTTTTATCCTAATCATCACCCTATTTTAAATAGTTTGAGGTCATAAATTTGTGTTAGTAGGAATCTAAAAACATTATATTGTCACTAATCAGGTCACTGAATCTGATGGGTCACAGAATTTAGTGTAACACCTGTTATGGACATGCGCACACGCACACACACTCAATTTTACATTTATTTATTTAATAGGAATTTGATTTATGTGTTTATGCAGGATCAATTCTATCTAGAAGAAAAAATAAATCCCTGACAGTTTTCCTGTGTCCTTGTGTGTGAGGAAGGAGATTAAAAAAAAGGAGAGCATGGATGTAGAGGTGGTGGGGGGGTGACATAATCTCACCTTTGGGAAATGTGTTCGGCTGAACAACGTAGAGAAAAGCATGGACCATGTGGAAGAGGATCCCCACAGCCCCTGGCTCGTAGTAGGCGTGGGTATCATAAACCGCCGCCGGTACAAACCCAAAATCCAACGGCTCCACCGGTGGAGGAGACCGCTGTGTGCGGGAGTCCGCCCGGACATCAGCCGGGAACCCGTCCCTCTCCCTGTCATCCGCCTGCTGCTCGCCGCCTGTCGCCCCCCAGCAGAGAAGCAGGACCAGCCACTTTGTCCACAACATCGCGTTTAGAAAAAGTCCAGCTTTGAACAACAACAAAAACAAAACAGAGTAGACAAGTAGAAAACTCCGGAGCCCCCCCTCCCCGCCCGGGGTCGTAGCACAGTGTAGCTGGGGATGGAGAGGCGGCAGCTGAGGTGAGAGGACACCTGTCCCTCCCGGTGGTTTTAATCCGCGCAGCTCAGAGACAGCGACGGGGAACTTTTAAACTTAACATCCAACGGTCGACGTTCTAAGCAGCCGTTAGCTCCTGGTTTCTCGGTCCGGACTCTTCATCACCATCATCATCATCACAGACATCTTCCCCGAAGACTCAACAGGACTAATGGCCGAGTGTGTTGCTCGTTATCCCGGTGTCCTCACTCTCACCGACCGGGCTGCCTAATCTCGCGTGCACGTAAAACCCAAGAAGAACGCTCGTGACCGTTGCAACTCGCTCGGGCGCCTCTGCGGCGCGCGACACCGCCGGGGTCACCTGTCCAGGTCCTCTACCTGGCTCATGCCCAGAGCCCCAATGGACTGACTGTTAACATTCCTTGTTGTCACAGAGCTCATTATAATTAAGTTTATGAATCTTCCACCCAAATACAATCATATATATATATATATATATATATATATATATATCCGCACACAGCATTCTGTGACAATGAACTGTTTACAAAGCAGAGATTTTAACTTGTCACAAGGTGACAACAGGAACAGTGACAGTGAACCAGCTAAGAAGAATGCAGCTATCATTTATACAGCTGTGAGTTTCCTGCTATGACCAAAATGCCTGCTGTGCAGTCAGTCCACAACATGACTTTAAATGCAATAAAATTAGCTTCAGTTCTACTTTCAGTAAAGATAACATGCACCTCAGGCTTTCTTTGATAGTTGCCTACAGTATAATGTCTTGTAGTAGTTTGTAGTATGTTTTCTTACATGTATTTGTACTGTACTTTAGGTGCTTTTATTATGTACTTGTACTTATTCTACCCCACTCTGTTATGGAATTTTCTATCTTTGGGCTACACGGGGTCATGTGTGTGCCTTGAGGTCCTCGGCAGTAGTAGTTGTTTGGCTTTGCTTGAGAACAGCAGGTGCCGGCCTATCTCAACACTGTGGTAGCCAGGGTTGAAGGAACTGAAGGTTGCCTTCCTAGACCTTGCCATTGATGTTTCTTTAACATAAACAGACAACAGCGCTCCAGACGAGAATATGCTGACGGTAACACTAACATGGGTAAATACATTCTCTTTGGCTATTTCTGAGTGTATAGTATTTGTGGTGTTATCTGTTGGGGTTTAAAATCTGACCACCAGCATGAGTGTGAGACCGACTCAGGCACTTCTGATGTACTTTGAGAGTGTCTCTATTTCTCCTTGGCCAAGTGTCAATAAATATTACATAAGACATCAGAGGCTCCTCAACACTTTCTTCCCTCCTGACCTCACCATTGACCACTGACCATGTACCACTAATAATTCAATAATATAATAATAAGACTAACAGGTGTAACTTTTCTGCATAATGACTACTTTTGATTTTTAATCTAAAGGTGACACACAGTCAACCTTACTTACTTTTAGTCTACTCCCCTGAGCAGTAGAGGTCAGATAGTATTATGGTGTCTGATTACGAGTGAGTCTCCGTATGAATGTGAGGAAGGTCATTGACTCTGTGCTGTGGTCACTGAGCAGCTGACCTTTAGCTCTGAGGCTGATCAGATAGGTGGTCAAGGCTAGTAACATTTTGGCAAGTGTGCAAGGTTTGAGTTCAAAAAAAGGGAAAACCCAAAGTTCAGTTCCAGCCTGGTGAAAGTTGTGCAAGAAAATATCTTTGAAGCCTTTGATACGTCACTCTCTTTCATCCTCTCTCAGAGGGCTCACACGATCTTTACACGATACGTGACACTGAACCCGTTAAATGTAAACGTGAAGTATGTTGATGTAATTAGGAAAACACAAGTCCCAGAAGCAGAGATAATTTATCAGAGTTGGACCCTGAAAAAAAACAAAAACCTGTGTGTGGATGTGTGTGATGACAGACTCCCCCTCCAAATGCCCATTCAATGGGAACAGTAGGCTGCAGTGTTTGCCCTGTGAACAGAGCCTGCAGTGACTCCTTTCAATGAAACACCCGCCACTGTTCCCATGCTTACACTCACTCACACACACAAGCTGTTAGACAGTCACATCACACCAGTAAGGGTTACAAAACAAAAATCTTATTTTATTCTCCTTCTACCATGTAGGAGACGTATTACATAGATGGGTTGTACATGAAAAATAAAAACAATGAAACATCTGATTCATGTGTCTTTTGGTAGTGAGTCCCATGCACTGCAAATTATCTCTTCCTCACACACACTCACAATGCATCCACACTCTTAATCCTTCATTCACACAACTGCAGTTATTTATCCTACTGCATCCTCCTATAGTAACGTTGGACTTTACCCCTGTTTGTGCCTCTCATGCATTACTATTACATTTCAATCAGAGCTGATTAACATGTTTTTTTTTTCTGAACAATAAATACCCGATAATCATGTGAGGATTGAGTCGCTGTTAATAAAGTGAGTACACGTGACGGACAGTGTGCACATCTGACACTCAGACTCTTTAACCTTTTTTTCCAAGATGCAACTCTAAAACCTTCCTTGGTAGCTGGAAATGAATTCTCCTTACTTTGCTTGCATGACACGAGAAAAATATAAACATGTTATTCTGTATAAAACCCTAAAATAAACATTAATATAGGCAAATACTCTACATCTAATCTAATGATAAAACAAAAATTCTGGTTCACAAAGTATAAAGCCGCGACAGGAGATATGCTATTTTTGGCTCCGTTTGTATTAAAGTAATAGAGTTTTAACTTGGAAAGCTAGTTAAAATCTCCATTTAAACTGTTAAAAGAGTCTTTGATGATTCTGAAAATATTTTCAGAAGTGCATTTAAAACATCACCGGGTATTTCTTTTTCAAAAACATCAAACGCTTTGGCTCAAAAATAATGCATGAGAGGCAAAACCTGGGGCTAGATTGGACCTAGCTTTTGCCCAGGACATGCGACTTCCTGGCACTTCAGACGCGAGTTATATGATCCACTTTGTTTGTCAAACAGTGCCTCCAGCTTTCACAGCATCTAAAGACACACAAGTATTTGGAAAGAGCTTGTTGCTATAATCAAAGCCGGCAACCAACCACGCCAAACTGCGCCATGAGACCAAACAGACCTCTGGCAAATGAAAAGAGCTGCGTTCACTGCTTTCATGTGATCACAGTGCTGATATGATCCTTCTTGGTTCTTATCGTTTCTCAGCCTTCAGATATCCTAGATCTTTTTACTTGCATACATGTAATCTTAACTTTTAATATCTCTGTCAAATTACTGGTAAAGAATTGGAAAGCCAGTGTCACACACCATGAATTTAAATGAGACCTAGAACAGAGCGGTGTTACACCAAGACACTATTATCTGTAGGGTACATGCTTGAATGATGAAGATACATGTGAAGCATATTGAAAAAAGAAAAATCACTTAAAGATGAAATATCTTCCAAACTTGTCCGACTTGGAGACTACTTCAAAATAAATAACTGTGCCTTTAAAAAACAGGCACAATCTTATCTCAGTGCTTCAAAGCAACAATATCAACACAAAATGCACAATACTAAAACCTCAAAACTTTTATCTGTGTCGAAAAGTCACTGCTGTGACCAAGCCATGACAGTGTTGAGTAAAGACATTGCAGGACTCTTAATGTCACTATTGCCATGTCTAATAGCAGTAACTCACTCACAAAGATTTTTAGATGTGTTGGTGTGCACGTCTACAGAGATTTCAACAATGTGTTCATGTGTTTGTGAATCTTGCAGACTGCGGTTGGATACGGACGATTTTTTTAGAAAAAAAGGTCAGAGATTGTTCATAAAAACTTCATTTCAAATCTTAGAATTTTTCAGGCTTTCTGAAATTAAAAAAAATGTACAAAAAATTGACAAGTTTTGTTCTTTCTGAAAAACAACTCAGAGCTGTACATACTATTGTGCTTTTGAACACATACTCGCACAGTCCAGCTTGTCATGCTCCTGTGATCACACGGCGACCGACGTTGTACAATTTCACATATGCAGATTTTGTTTCTCTCTTCGTGCTATGCTCCAGCTGTGCATGCTAGTTCCCCACCCCACACCATCGTTGTCATCAGCAAGCATGTCCGCAGGTTGCTGCACAACCAAGACCCGTCCTTAAGACTCGACCTGGTTCCTGGGGGCACTGACTGGCCTCTGATGCTTGTAGTAACAGCTTTATGCCTTGGCTGGTTTTGTCAGTAATAAATAAATAAATATTCTAGGGGTCAGGTGCACAAAAATATGTCTGGTCTGAGCACGCTCCATGACCCGTGTCTGATCCCTGAACCTTACTGTTTTGTCAGGACACTGACTGGTTGTTTCATATGGCATTCAGTCTATTCGGTTGCCACAGATGGTGAAGCGGTCTATTTCTAGCAAATCTTTCTTGGGCGTTCTGTGTTCGAGTCCGTCTCCTTCCAGTCCTGTGTTGGCATTGATGATTTTGTCATCGTCCTCCTCATCTGGTGTAGTCAGGAATGTGTCTGAGTCGCTCTTCGGGATCGTAGGGACAAAGGTCTCTGCCATGCTGGCAGGCTGAGGATTGTCTGATGCCAGTGATATTCCTCCTTTTTGGGCTGTCGGTTCTGTTTAAGAGAGAGTAGCAGAGTTTTTTAATAAGCAGCAGAGGAACATACACAACTGAGAGTTCACTTAACCCCTCCACCAAACTACAAACGTCCAATGATAGTTCAGAAAGAAATAGTTCAGTAGCTTTGACAGGCGTTGAAATTCTCTGCATGCTGAGTCAGCACGTGAGCTGACAGTGACACTGGGAGGGTAGTAACAGAGCATTACCTCAAAGGCCAAGAGGTACATCGATAACTAATTAAATTAGTTTGTTGGGCTACAGGTTAAAGAAAGCTTCATAATTAGCACTTCCACTCGCCACAGGGTTTTACAGCAGTTTGAGAGGAGGATGAGGGAGGCTGCTGTGCTGAATGTAACCACTGTGAAATCAGGAAATAACTCTTTATTTTGCTGATTAACTGACTTTATCAATGCCGGTGCTCGCTCTCTGTCCCTCAAACCATCAGACACAAACCAAAGAAAACTTCTTTGTGTCCCTATTTTGCAGCAAAAATTGCGATCCAGACAGATTCAGAAGGTCGCAGGCCGCTGCATTTTTTGGTGGACACCCCTGACAACCGAAAAAAAAAAAGTTTTCTCCACAGCACCGGACCCTTTCTGAATGCAGCCTTAATATATTAGAGAAGGATAACTTTAGCAGCTCGGTGCTGTTATACTAAAATAAACATGTATGTAAGCTAAAACAGTCAAACAGTTTAGTATTTCGTTAAGATAGAACAGTCTTTTTTTTTCTTATTTCATAAGAATATCTTATTTCATATGCTGATTTTCCTGGCACATGAAGCTCTACTTTCTGTTGACATGTTAAAGACCACTTTTATGTTATTTCTTTTAAATGAGTCAGCTGGAAGTTGGAATTTTCAACCAAGTCAAGTCATGGAGTTAAGGTAAGCCTAATGTGCAGCTGTGGCTCAGGAGACAGAGCAGGTCATCTGATCACAGGGTTGGTGGTTCAATCCAAAGTCAAAGTATCCCTGGGCAAGACTGAATGTCCCAGTGGTCAGATCTACCCTGCGTGGTAGTTCAGATTAGATTAGATTAGATTAGATTATACTTGGAAATTCACTTGTTACAGCAGCCGAAAGTGTAATATACACTACAGAAGTAGAATCAAATAAAAGGGGAAAAACCCACAGAAATTAAACAGAAATATCTATAGTTCGGTCAGTGTGTGTGTGTGTGTGACTGGAAGAATTGTAAAGCACTTTGGATAGAAGCACTTATAAATGTAACCATTTAGCTTGCAGAGTACAGTAGATATCTGTCAGTAACAGTCACCATTTTAAAAATGCACAGTTGCTGGCAAGAAGTAAGAAGTCTGCTTTTGTCTACTACTGTCTGAAAAGATGGACCCTGTTACAAATAAGGGCAGAGTTTATCAAATGCTCCATTGATCAATTTAGGAACATACAGATATATTAACTGATCGTTACCTTGCTGTGGTGTGGTGTGAACGTGTTTGTTGCGGTGAGCTCTGGAGTTTGCACGGCTGGAGACGACTGAGGGCGGAGGGTCGAAGAGCTTTTCCTCCATATTGGCCTCTTTGACAAACACACAAGACGTCCCCAGCAGAACTATGCTGTTGAGCACCTTCAGCGTGATCATCCTGCTCACAAACACACACATTAAGAAACATTAAACACTACAGGAAACAGAACTATTAACAAATGTGTGTTGAAAACTTGGGAAAGACAAGTTGACACTTACCCCAGATAAAACAGCAGCACGCACATAAACGAGAGTGAACCCTGGATCTTCACTGAGCTGGTCACAACTCTGATCAACTGCAAACACAAACACATCATCATATGTTGAGTCTATACATCGTTAACATTAGAACGAACACAATATCAATAGTAATTGATATTCTTATAAACATGACTGACCAGTAGAGCTAAAGGGAGAGGGATGAAGCCCATTCTTCTGGATACTGAGTCACTGTAGTCGGTGTAAGCCTGGAGACATATTCAAGACATTTAATCATCAACAACAAGCATCAACAAGCAACACTGTTATTCTTTCCCAGTCAATGCATTAGTCATTACATAACAATATTCAATCATATCATTACACATCAGCAATCAGAGGACATTTCTTCTGGCTAAATTATTAGTCTCTGTTTGGTAGTTTTGGTTAAAACAAATCCCAAGTGTGATAGCATAATATCATCATATATTTAAATTAACAGATTAGACAATTCAGACATTTATATCTCAGTATTTCATCTATAACAGAGATTGATGGACTGCAGCTGAAGAAAACAGAAAAGGGATAAGTATTTTGTCCATTTATCATTTCTTAAGTTTGCCTAACACAAAACAATTCATGTCAATTTAAATATGACTTTATGTACTTTTGTATTTTCCAGGAGCAGCATCAATGTAGGATTATGGAAGAATAATGATGTAAAGTATTTTAAACTCACATTTAAAAAAGAAATTACTATGACTAAATACAGCAAACATATATAAGTATGAATACATCACTTTACTGCATCGCTGTGTGCGTATGTTCAAGAAACTCTGGTCGAGTTTATAAAGATTTGTTCAGCAGTTGGTTAGAGATACAGCTGATATTTGCTTTTACTCACGTTTTTCTGTCGACTGCTGACAAGGTCAAATGCAAGGCTGGCTCTGTATTCCCCGTATACCTGGAAAATGACAGAGTAACACAACATTAGTCAGTCAGTATAAACATTGAGCAAATACACTGTTACAGAGCAGTTTCACACCTGACCTGTAATGATGAGAGATGATAAATGTTGACTTTCCAAAACTAAACTAAGCTGCTGTTTGCTGTTGTGTGTAAATCTGAAGTGATAACTGTATACAGTACGAGCAGAGGCAGGAGATGACAAAGCCAGTGTACAATGACAAAAACGTGCACACATGGATTAAATGTGTACGAGCATGGAGACACAAGCTTGAACTCCAGCTATGTGTGAGTTAAGGTTTGTGTGATTAGGTTGGACAGTTTGAAGTTAAAGGGGTTAATCCCCTCCCGTGGAGTAGGTTTACGTTACATAACCAAAGCTACAATTCCTTAAGGAAGTGAAAGAGAATACAAGAGGGAGGGAAAGACGTGAGAAGCCAAGAAAGTCATGATAAAACGGTTCAGCTCATGACTGACAGTTTCCCTCTAATACTACAGTGTGAGTGTGTGAGGCAACGAGAAACCACCACAAAGTAAAGCAGGACAGAATAGACCGAAACTTTCTAGTTTTGTCCTGAGATTTCAACTAGATCTCACCATCAATCGTCAGTGGTTTGAGTTTGCTCAGTGTCAAGCAACGCACCCAAAACTAACATTGTCATTAGAAATCATCAGCCTCTGTCACAGAGTGACACAGTTTGTGTCAAAAATTGCTTCACTCCTTCAGGGAGTCACGACTCAGTCAAATCTAAACACACAGACATGAGATTTATATTTTTGGATCTAGTGTGACGAACACTATTTACACAAGTAAACTTAACTTTGATTAGTAATCACAGAAAATAAGATTCTCCTTATAATATCGGCGCTTACCTGGGAAATCATCTTTTTTTTAATGTTTTCTTCAAACAAACAATTTTCTAAAACAACAATAACTCACACGCAAACTGGAGGCATTTCTGTAAACTGAAACTTATTCTGAAAATAACAACACATGGTATGCCAGGCTAAAACATGTAGTGACTGTGCTAAAAGCCTGTAATTTAGATGTACTCTTTATGGTGTCTTAAACAACATTTTTCTTTTGGCTGTCACACTTGTCAAGACTGCACAACAACCTAAAGAATAAACTGTGAAGGTTATGTATGCAAAAAGCACTCACATCAGCACTGATGTCATTGAATTTGGTGATGAAAGCGTGCTTGACAACATCCACGGCAACCTCTGAGGCGATCACCATGACTACGTCAGGAAACAGCACCCACAAGTGGTCTTAAAAACAAACACATCAAAGGCTAATTAGTGTCAATATTCAGTGTAATATTAGCTATAAAGGTCTGTGACAGTTCAAAGGGGAGGCACACTAAGAGGGATGTACCTGTGAGAAGCAGTGTGACATAACTTGTAACTGTCATATAGATAATTCAGCTATGTAAATGTCGGTAATGTTATATACTCTGTACAGCACAGCATTAGTTACCGGGGTTCCATGAGAACTGCTCCATGTTTCTCAGACAGACGATGAGCAGGAGAATGTAGTTGGTGAACCTCTCTTTTATGTCTGTGGGAAACAAACAAATCAATCCTGGATTAACCTACTTTGTAGTCATTGCAGCTGGGCTGGAGTCCATAAAATTTACCTTGTACTAAACCACCAAGTTCAAAAGCAGAGTTACAAAATGTCCACAGACTGCTGATTCTATGGCAGACATTCGGCTGTTTCAGATATCATTCACCACATACCGCTGTTTGACATCTGGAAAAGGTTGTTCTTCTCAAACTTCTTGAACACGCTGCCTTTGATCTCCACAAACTGTAAAATAAAATGTCATGGCTGAACTTATGCTGCATGGACTTTAACTCTTTTAATTACATCTGTGTGTGTTATACTCACATTGTTTGACATCATGATGGTGAGCAGGGACTTGTTGTGGGAGTTGAAGGCTACATTGAGAGTAGTGGCCTGAACCATAATGAGGATGGCATGGAGAACTGGATATGAACATGCTGAGGAAAAAATACACTGAGGACTACAGGAAGGAATATTATGCTGTGATAACTCTCATATCACCATCTAATATGCATATTCTACGAGTCTGAAGTAAAACTGTGCACGGTCAGTATTTCATTATTGATTAAACTGCAGATAATTTTCAACTGAGTCATCATTTGGTCTATAAAATGTCACAAAACTGTGAAAAAAGAAGCCTACATCTTCAAATTGCTTTAAAAATCCAGAATCCAAAGATATCTAGTTTCCAGAAAACCAGTAAAAAAACTCAAGTCAAAAAGCTGGAACTTCTGGTCTTTGTTTTAAAAATTACTCGTACCTACCATTCTTAAATTAGAAACATTTTCTACTTTTTCCATCTACACAAAAAGATAATCTGCTAGTTTTAAGAAGACAATACAATGAAAAATTAACATTTACTGTCATAACAGGCTGACAAACTCTGATGTCTTATTTACTTAAATTTCAATTATTTCTTTTCTTTCCTTTTCCATTGTTCTCTACAACAGTTATCTCCAATAGTTTCAGCTCTAAATGTGTGTTTCTCTCAAGCACACAGTAGCATCAAAATAAACAGACTGGTGGCAATAACAATGACAGGTCTTTCTCATTGAGGATACAGACGTAGAGCACAGCCATGAGGAAGTGAGGAATCACGCCTATGTGCGCTCTCTTCTTCTCCTTTGGTTCTGTGGCTGTCCAGTACAGAGCGTCCAGGATGTCCTGACCAAATGATGAAAACAGGCGGTCCGCCACCTGGAATGTAAGGATGAGAGAGGGCAATGAGTGGGTGACTAACTGTACAATTACAACCAGAGTTATAATCATTCATAGTATTTATAGTATCATCTGTGTGTACCTCTAACATGTTGTATATGATGTACAGTTTGATGACAGACTGTCCTCTGATCAGGTGGTACATCATGGAGTAATCGACGTAGCTCATCATAGAGTAACACAGCACCATAATGAACCCTTTTAGCACATCACACACCTGGGCTGGCTGGAGCAGACGAGAGCCACTAAAACACACAGTTACACAAGTTACACACAGAAGAAAGTAACAGGAAAATCAACACCACAACAGGATATTATAGTCTGTTTAGTATACAACTCAAGCAGAGCTCCTCTGCCCTCTAGAGGTTAAGAACAATGTTGCACTGACCTTATGTATACAAATGTGGCCACATGAAGGTTTTTACCACAGCTGTATGCATCAGTTTGTACCCGAGCTGTAGCCAAGGTTGTTTTATTATACACAGCTTGAGTTTTCAATTTGTTTTTAAAGTTTTAAAGTTAACTGATAAATTGTTCTATAAAATGTGTAAGAATAGTTTTGGTTTATTTCCCAGAGCACCATGTCGCGCTTTATCCAACCGAAGAGTCTCAAAACCCAAAGATCAACTTACAGTCTGAGCAAAATATTGAAATGAGCAAATATAATAAAACCAGATAATTTTAAAGATATTTTTGGGGGTCTTTTCAAGATTTATTTTAATAGAGACAGCTGGAGAGTGACAGGAATGTGGGGAGAGAGAGATGAGGAATGACATGCGGGAATGAGCCACAGGTCAGATTCAAACCCTGGGCTTCTGCAGTAAGGACTGAGCCTTCACACATGGGGCGGCTGCTCTACCAACTGAGCTTAACACCACCCCAATACCAGATAATTTTAGACATTTTTGCTTGATAAATGTCCTGAATGACTTGACTCAGCTTAACTAGATTCAATTGATTCTCACTGTTGTCAGTGAATTCTTTACTGATCAGCAAACAATTATTCAACAGATCACTTTAGCACCAGTTTTATGAGTGTTCAATCAAATTTGTGTGTTTGTGTTTTCTTATTATGAAAAACTTGTATTAATGAAAAGCTCAGTTATTTGAATATTGACAGTCAACATGGCCAATGAATTATTTAGGACACTTTTGTTTTATTTGCATCCCAGCTACCTGTGCATATACTCTACCTGAGACCACAGCAAGGCAACGTGAGGAGCCGTAAAAGGGCCAGAATCACCCTGAGGGGCAACAGGGTGAAAACATAGAGAAAGGCATCCAGACAGAGGAAGAAGCCAAATGTCATCAACTAAAGAAAGGGAGAGAAGACACAGAAAGGGAGAGTATTTATTCATTTTTGACTTTTAAAGCATTTCCCACTGTGTTTGTTTGTTTGTGTGTTTACCTTCTCAAGCTCCTTGGGGATGCGGAGGCAGGTGTAGACCCTCTCTCTGCGCTCTGTGTATTTGGCCTCATTGTGTTCCAGGAAGTAGCCTCTGGTGAGCTCAGTAGTTATGAATCTGACCAGAGACAGGTCTAGAACCAGAGAAGGACAAAGACAGAACACTGAACACACACAAAGCCTCTGGCCAAAACAACCTTCTCTCATTTCCCACGGACAAAATCAGTGCTTTGTTTTGAGCTTGTCACAATCACCTTGCTAAATTCACCTGACAATGATACCGCTATTTAACTTTTTATGACATTCACACTCCTTAGTGATGAACATAATTTTGCTTTGATGACTTCATCCACCCCTGTGTCTATGTGGGTTCTCTCCAGGTACTCCTGCTTCCTCCCACTATCCAAAGACATGCACTTAACAGGTTAACTGGTTAATTAGTGGTGGCCCTTAGGTGTGAATGTGAGCGTGAATTGTTGCTCCCATGTGTCAGCCCTGTGTGTGTGAAGTGACGACTTGTCCAGGGTGTACTCTGCCTCTTGCCCAATGTCAGTTGGGATCAGCTACACCCCCACGTGACCTCGATAAGGATATGCGTTTACAGAAAATGGATGGATTGCATTCATTCACAAGTTAACAGCAGGTGTCTGTATTTTTTCTTCTCCTCTTTTTGGCCTTTTCAAGCTGTATTTGATAGAGACACCTTAAGAGTGACAGGAATGTGGGGAAAGAGAGAGATGGGGAATGACATGCAGCAAAAGGTCAGCAGGTCGGATTTAAACCCTGGGCTGCTGTGGCAAGGACTGAGCCTCTGTACATGAGGTGGATGCTCTTCCCACTGAGCTAACCAACATTATGACAAAGTATCAAATCCAGCAGGATATCTCAGCCCCTGCTGCATTAATAGGCACAGGTGTAAATATTAAAGTTATATATATGCTTCGATTTCAGGGTACTGGTGTTGTGCACACTGGCTCAGTATCACAGTGTCATGGCTTAATGATATGCTTGATTTAAACAGAGTCATCGTTAATGTTATTAGGAACACCTGTGCTTTTCCCACTATGACAAATCAAAATGTCTGCTGTGAAAATGGCCTGTTTTGATCATCTCCTTCCTCACCTTTAAAGGTGTACAACACTACATGGCTTATGTCCTCCTCTGTAAGTCGCTTTGGATAAAAGCGTCTGCTAAATGCAATGTAATGTAATGTAATGTACATCACTACAGTGTCCTATAAGCCTAATGTGAACCATGACAGCACAGACTCGGAGTACACTAAACTATGTGACCTGTGTGGCAGCATACAGCATGTAGCCTCTCTGTCAGTGCGCCTGTGCAGAAAAATAAACAACACGTCTACTTTGACAAACTTGGCCTAATTAGACGAGGGCATGACACTACATGCACGACTCATAATACCAGTTATATGCATACATTAAACTGACGCTGGGTGGATAACGTAACAAACAAGTAGCTGTGGTGATAACATCCCGAGAGTGCAAACAGCGCCCAAAGCTGCACACACCTAACTGACTATAACTGTACCCAAGCTGCGCTACTATCACACATACAATGCAGCTATCTGACAATTAATAAATGGATAAATAAAAAGCCAACAATCACTTCAGCGGCGAAGCTAGCTGCTGTCAAACCGGGGCTAGCTCTCACCTGACAGGTTGCGTTTCTTGCCTTTACCGCCGCCATTTTTATCGTTGATCCTCAACGTCTCCGGGACTCCGTCCTTCTCCTTGCTCCTGTCTGTTTGTCTCGTCTGTTCGGTCTTTCCTTGCCGCTCGCTGTCCTCCTCCTTCTCCTTCTCCTTCTCTTTCTCCTCTCCCAGACCTGACGACAGCGAGTCCGCCATCTTCGCCAAACGGTCTCATCTGCTGCTGCTGCCTGGGAGACTGACATCTGCGTCACATGACGTCTGACGTCATCACGCCCATGTAGTTTCAAGCGATCACCGGCGGATGGCGCCAACGAGCAC